>NW_012114489.1:3483946-3493024 GCF_000951035.1 Colobus angolensis palliatus | reverse complement strand
TGGAAACCATCATTCTCAGCAAACTATTGTAAGAACAGAAAACCAAATACCACATGTTCTCACTCATAGGTGGGAATTGAACAATGAGAACACTTGGACACAGGAAGGGGAACATCACACACTGGGGCCTGTTGTGGGGTGCGGGGAGGGGGGAGGGATAGCATTAGGAGATATACCTAATGTAAATGACGAGTTAATGAGTACAGCATACCAACATGGCACATGTATACATATGTAACAAACCTGCATGTTGTGCACACGTACCCTAGAACATAAAGTATGAAAAAAAGAAAACACACCTACTGCACTGCCAGTTGAATAAAATTATAGCATATACAAAAAAAGAAAAAAGAAAATACATCTTGAAAGAAAAACAGCTATCAACCTAGAATTGTACAGCCAGTGAAAATATCTTTCAAAAATAAAGGGGAGGGAGACTTCTGGTTTTAGCTCCAACTTATAAAGAGCTTAGAAGTTGTCACCCTAACCCTTACAACAAGGAAAAACCCAGGCAAACTGAAAATCAAGGCTCTTCTTGGACCTGTTAGATAACTGAGATCACAGAGAGACTATCATCTTGAAATTTGAAGAGATAGGCACCATCCAGGGAGACACAGCCAAGATGTACTTACATGAGGGAAAAGATACTGGAGCCATAAACTAGTAGGAACACTTAATGGTAGTTTGACTAATTGCTGGAGGCTGAGTGTTGACTGGAGTAAGAGCAAAAAATGCCTTGGGGTCAAGTCTTAAGGGGAACACATACTCTCATGGCCTTGACCTCCAGGAATCCCACCAGGTTCTCATAGTGAAGATCCAAAATAGGTCCAGTCATGGCTCTGGCAAAGGTGAGGGAAGAGTAATCACTGTGAAATGGGCTTAGAATTTTCTCAATAACCAAAATCCTAACCTCCAGAGGAAAAGACCTTTCCAGAGCTTTATCACAGCTGGGGAAAGGGGCTTTTCTCCTATTCCAGCTCCTTAAAGCATGACTGTCTCATTTAAGGGAAAATTTTCTAAAAAGCTACACCACTAGAGAAGTTCACAGTCCAGAGGAACAGGCCCATGAAATAATTTATATTTAATTATACTACTATAGAACCCAAATGCTCATCAGCAAGTGAATGGATAAATTGTGGTATATCTATGCAATGGAATACTACTCAGCCATAATAAGGAATAAACCAATAACACATGGATAAATCTCAAAAACTTTACGCTGAGCAAAAGAATCCAGACAAAAAAGAGTACATACTATATGGCTGCATTTATGTGAAACTCTTTTAAATGGTACGTCCAATCTATACTGACAGAAAGTGGGTAAGGGATTACCTGTGGACAGAAGCAGAGAGGAGATCTGACTAGGAAAAAAGCACAAGGAAACATTTTTCGGTCACTGAAATATTCTATAGCTTGATTGTGGTAGTAAATATATGGGAGTACACATTTGTCAAAATTCATCAAAAATAAACATGTAAAATAGGTGTATTTGGGTTCCAATTTTTTAAAAAACCTTTTTAAGGTACTTATTCTACAGAGTAAGAATTTCCATCCTTTTCTTTCTTCAGCAAAACTAAAAAAAAATACCCATCACTAATGCTCACCTCTGCTTACCTGACTGATCTCCAAACTTGAAGCCAGCAACCCTGTCATCCCACATCCTTTTCTTCTCAAAGAAAAACAATAAAATTACATTAATCTTTGTCACTCCTTACATTCACCGCCCTTAAATTATTTTAATTGGTCTCTTCCTATTGCCACAATAAATTATAATTTGTTGACCATCTACAGAGTGCTTTGCAAACTCCTCTTTATTCTTCTGCATTCATCTGAGTACATTTAGTTCTCTCCCTATTATTTAAAACTGTTTGTTTAATTAAATAAAATTATTATACCTTCTTTATTTTTTAAAACTGATCTTGAATTACATGTAAAAAGGCCAAAAGGCAGATAATATAGTGTTCTTTGTCATACCTAAAGAAATGTATTGTTTTACTTTCATGTTAAACCTCAAAGTTCTTATGAAATTACCTGGCCCTCATCTTCCAAGCCCCCCCTACAGAAACTTGCTAAATAACTCCTTCCTTCCTATTTCTGATACACACACACACACACACACACACACATATATATGCTCACAAATTCTTCCTCTTCCCTTTTGAAACCTAAATCTGTTCCTAATCTATTCCCTGATTAATTAGAACTGTGACATAAAATGTCCCTTAACTAAATAAACTATTTTCTCTACTTGCCCCTACATTTATCACTGCTCTACAACATATTTCTCTTTTGCACATAAATAATGATAATGAGTTATTGGTCTTCTCATTGAATGGTTGCATAGATGAATATATGTCCCTTATGTTAAGCTAGAAGCATCTGATGAATGTCTACTACTTGATTTGTACATGATACTTCTTAACCAAGATGATGATAAACAAAATCAAAGTCATCCTCACATCCTAAAGATAACTACACGTTATGTGCTCTTGAGCTGATCTCAGGTTACTACTTGCTAAACAGAGATACTAATTTATACAACGCTTATAGTCAGCCTTATGACAGAACTCTGTACAGTATCTTTACAGAACACAATATACATCTAGAGCCTAGGAAAAGAAATTAAAGTAACCCTTTATTCATTCTGCCAAGGGACTATGGAACCTTGTAATTATCTGGCTTTCCATAGAAGAGATACATTGCAGTTAGGTACACATGAGGGCACAGGTTTATGCCTCAGATGACAGATGGCAGATAAAAAGCTTCAGAGTGCAAGCTTTTTACCAGACCTTTTTAATTTATTTTCCCCATACACATCAAATTTTAATGCTGGCTCTCTGACCCAGTATGTTAGCTTTTTTTATGAACTTATGATTAACTAGTACCATGGTAGCAGGAGCTAACTTTTCTTCCACTTAAAACTAAATTTTACTCATAAAAGTTGTAACCCCTAAACACTGGGTGAAAGAGACCAAATGAGGAATAAAGTAGTTTAAAAGGACAAATGAGAACAGAAAATTTAGCCTTGCACTATAATTACCAGAAGAGTATCTGGAATTCCATTAGCCAAATCTAGTCCATTACAACACTGGGCAATTCCATCTGAAAAGCAGGGTTCAAGAATTAGCTATATCAACTACTGCCAGGTAGCTTGGTCCCCCAAATTAGGATGATGTTTCCACCCTCTCTTCCAGATCATGTGGTAATTCACAGCCTTGGACGGAATGGCAACGGTGCATACGAGAGTTACTTTAACACTCCTTTTATTCAAAGACTATAAAGATAGAATGCTATAATTCAGGTGCCTAAATTATGTGGGTAGAATTTGGACTTACAAATGTGTGGCCAGGATATAAGCTGGGCTTTTGGCTTGTCCTGGAAAAAGAAGGGGAAGGGGAAGGTTGAGTTATCAAACATATGGCAAGGTCCTCTGGCCAGGTAGCTTCAGTCATTTTGAACACCCTTTCTATTGCTGTTCACAATGTGAATAACCTTCTAGTTACTGAGAGAGTAATTTGGAAAAGGATTTGTCAATTTGATGAATATACAGTGATTTTTAAATCTTTCCTACGGATACTGAGCAAGGGGCAACTCAAAGGGTGCAACTTGGCATTGTCAAAAGAGAACAAGAGCCCCAAATAAATTCATTTCCAGCACGTTTTATAGTAACAATGTCATATTCATTTCAGAATGAAACAGTTCCACTCATTACCATCAATACCACTACAGCTCATTTCTCAACACATTATCTTTATTTTATTTTATTTTTTAGACAAGAGGTCTCACTATGTTGTCCAGGCTGGATTCAAACTTCTGTGCTCAAGTGATCCTCCCATTTCAGCCTCCCAAACAGCTAGAACTACAGGAATATGCCATCGTGCCCAACTTGCAACACACTGTCTTTAAAAATTGAGTCCTTGTACGTGTTAGTAAATGTCTTAAATTATTTATGTTCCCTCTCAATAGTAAAATAACACCACAATAAATCTAAAATGGAAACCCTGTCCTTCTAGAATGCCCAAGAACATTTTACGGACTTTGGTTTGTATTTTTTAAATTTAGCGAATCTTCTCTCAAGCCTTCAGGGAAGATAGACACGTTGAATGTTCCACATAAGTGGAATATCCCACATTCTCTTACATTGTCCTGTCTTGCTATAACCCCTACCTTCTTAGAATCCAAGTACTTGTCTTCAGCTATATCTAATGTAGAGTTTTATCATTTTCAGATAAATTCAAATATATATTGGAGCATATATGCTGGTGAGTTTCAGCAGCAGTGAGGAGAATAGAGAGATGTCAGAAACATGTATTTGCATCGCTAACTGAACTTAGAGCATCAGGCAATGCTGATTTATTTATCACTAATTTATCATGTCTCCTACCTAAGCCTGTAATTTGGCAGTAGGCATATTTATACCCATATCCCGGATAAGACAAGTTAGGATACAAGAAACCAAGCAGACATTCAATCAACAATGATTGAGTACTTACTATTTATCAGGCATGGTGATACAAAGATAAATAAAACATTGTTTTCCTCAAAGATCTCATCATCTAAAACAGAAGTTAGGATAAGCAATGAAACGTTTATGTAAGTGTTACATAAATAATTATTTGGAGACATCACCATCATCACCACTGCTATTACTTTTCGAGTTCTTTCAATGTACCAGACACTATCCTAAGGACTTTGCATTTGTGACTTTAAACTACTTGCTCGCAACAGCCCTATGAGGTAGGCTAATATTTTACAGATGAGGGAATTGGAGCATGAAAAGATCAAGTAATGTGCTGAAAATCACCTAACTGGTAATTGGTAGAGCCCGGCTTCAAATCCCAGCAGTCTGGAACAAGTAGTCCAAACTCATATCCACTAGGCAATAATTCATTTCATAACCCACAGGAGAGTACCATTAATTCTGTTAGTGGCTCAGTATGTAAGATCAGAAGGACGGATTTCCAGAGAAGGTGTCATCTGTTCTGGTTAACCCAGCAACAAAATGTGAGTTGAGACTTTGGGCATCTTTTTAGATTCAACCAACTTTTTAAAAATTAACTTTTTATTTTGGAATGATTATAGATAATGCAGACAATAAAGAGAGTTCTCTTATATTCCTTTACTCAATTTACTCCTGTGCTAACATCTTACACCTCCATGATATATTTGTCAAAACTAAGAACCAATGTGTTGCAGGAAGTCAGGGACCCTGAATGGAGGGACCAGCTGAAGTTGTGGCAGAAGAACATAAATTGTGAAGATTTCATGGACACTTACCACTTTCCCAGTCAATACCCTTCTGATTTCCTATGCCTGTCTTTACTTTAATCACTTAATCCCATCATCTTCGTAAGCTGAAGAGGATGAATGTTGCCTCAGGACCCTGTGATGATTGCATTAACTGCACAAATTGTTTGTAGAGCATGTGTGCTTGAACAATATGAAATTTTGGTGCCTTGAAAAAAGGAACAGGGTAACAGCAATGTTCAGGGAACAAGGGAGATGGCCTTGGACTCTGACTGCCAGTGAGCCAGGCTAAAGAGAGCCATATTTCTCTTCTTTCAAAAGCAAATAGGAGAACTATCACTGAAATCTTTTTCTCAGCAAGGAACATCCCTGAGAAAGAGAATGCACCCTGAGGGTAGGTCTATAGACGGCCCCCTTGAGGTGGTCACCTTTTACGGTTGAAGCTGAAGGGATGAAATAAGCCCCAGTCTCCTGTAGCACTCCCAGGCTTATTAGGATGAGGAAATTCTCGCCTAATAAATTTTGGTCAGACAGGTTGTCTGCTCTCAAACCCTGTCTCCTGATAAGATGTTATCAATGACAATGTGTGCCCAAAACTTCATTAGCAATTTTAATTTCGCCCCATCCTGTGGTCCTGTGATCTTGCCCTGCCTGCACTTGCTTTGTGATATTTTATTACCTTGTGAAGTATGTGATCTCTGTGACCCACACCCTATTTGTGCACTCCCTCCCCTTTGAAAATAGCTAATAAAAACTTGCTGGTTTTATGGCTCAGGGAGCATGATGGAACCTGCCGACATGTGATGTCTCCCCCAGACACCCAGTTTTGAAATTTCTCTCTCTTGTACTCTTTCCCTTTATTTCTCAAACCAGCCAAGACACTCAGGTAAATAGAAAAGAACTCACATTAAATATTGGGGGTGGGGTCTTCCCCAATACCAATGTTAGTACATTGCTATTAACTAAACTTTAGGCTTGAATATCATAGAGGTTAAGTGTCCTTCTCATCACATCACATTAGAGGATACATGATATCCCCCGACATCACTGGTGATATTAACTTTCATCACTTGATTAATGTAGTATTAGCCAGGCTTCTCCACTGTAAAGTTACTATATTTCTCTTTCTCTGATTTGTGCTTTGGAAGCAAGTCACTAAGTCTAGCCCACATTGGGGGAAAGGGATTAAGCTCCACTTCCTGGTAGTGGGGGAGGAGTACCTGCATATATTACAACCAACTTGTTTTAAAACCAATGAAAGCAGAGGAGGAGTTTCCAAGATGGCCGAATAGGAACAGCTCCAGTCTACAGCTCCCAGCATGAGCGACGCAGAAGATGGGTGATTTCTGCATTTCCAAGTGAGGTACCGGGTTCATCTCACTGGGGCTTGTTGGATAGTGGGTGCAGGACAGTGGGGGCAGCCCACCAAGCCAGAGTCGAAGCAGGGCAAGGCATCGCCTCACCTGGGAAGCCCAAGGTGTCAGGGAATTCCCTTTCCTAGCCAAGGAAAGCTGTCACAGATGGCACCTGGAAAATCGGGTCACTCCCACCCTAATACTGTGCTTTTCCAACAGTCTTAGCAGATGGCACACCAGGAGATTATATCCCGCGCCTGGCTCAGAGGGTCCCACACCCACGGAGCCTCGCTCATTGCTAGCACAACAGTCTGAGATCAAACTGCAAGGTGGCAGCAAGGTTGGGGGAGGGGCGCCCGCCATTGCTGAGGATTGAGTAGGTAAACAAAGCCACCAGGAAGCTCCAACTGGGTGGAGCCCAACCCAGCTCAAGGAGGCCTGCCTGCCTCTGTAGACTCCACCTCTGGGGGCAGGGCATGGCTGAACAAAATGCAGCAGAAACTTCTGCAGACTTAAATGTCCCTGTTAGACAGCTTTGAAGAGAGTAGTGGTTCTCTTAGCATGCAGTTTGAAATCTGAGAATGGACAGACTGCCTCTTCAAGTGGGTCCCTGACCCCCAAGTAGCCTAACTGGTAGGCGCCTCCCAGTAGAGGCCGACTGACACCTCACACAGATAAGTACCTCTCTGAGATGAAGTGTCCAGAGGAACGATCAGGCAGCAATATTTGCTGTTCTGCAATATTCGCTGTTCTGCAACCTCCGCTGGTGATACCCAGGCAAACAGGGTCTGGAGTGCACCTCCAGCAAACTCCAACAGACCTGCAGCTGAGGGTGCTGACTGTTAGAAGGAAAACTAACAAACAGAAAGGACATCCACACCAAAACCCCATCTGTACATCCCTATCATTGAAGAACAAAGGTAGATAAAACCACAAAGATGGGGAGAGAGGAGAAAAGCTGAAAATTCTAAAAATCAGAGCGCCTCTTCTCCTCCAAGGGAACACAGCTCCTCACCAGCAATGGAGCAAAGCTGGACGGAGAATGACTTTGACTAGTTGAGAGAAGAAGGCTTCAGACAATCAAACTTCCCTGAGCTAAAGGAGGATGTTCGAACCCATTGCAAAGAAGCTGAAAACCTTGAAAAAAGATTAGACGAATGGCTAACTAGAATAAACAGCATAGAGAACTCCTTAAATGACCTGACGGAGCTGAAAACCATGGCACAAGAACTACGTGACTCATGCACAAGCTTCAGTAGCCAATTTGATCAATTGGAAGAAAGGGTATCAGTGATTGAAGATCAAATGAATGAAATGAAGTGAGAAGAGAAGTTCAGAGAAAAAACAGTAAAAAGAAATGAACAAAGCCTCCAAGAAATATGGGATTATGTGAAAAGCCCAAATCTACGTCTGATTGGTGTACCTGAAAGTGACGGGGAGAATGGAACCAAGTTGGAAACACTCTTTAGGATATTATCCAGGAGAACTTCCCCAATCTAGCAAGGCAAGCCAACATTCAAATTCAGGAAATACAGAGAACACCACAAAGATACTCCTTGAGAAGAGCAACCCCAAGACACATAATTGTCAGATTCACCAAGGTTGAAATGAAGGAAAAAATGTTAAGGGCAGCCAGAGAGAAAGGCCGGGTTACCAACAAAGGGAAGCCCATCAGACTACAGCAGATCTCATGGCAGAAACCCTAAAAGCAAGAAGAGAGTGGGGGTCAATATTCTATATTCTTAAAGAAAACAATTTTCAACCAGTAATTTCATATCCAGCCAAACTAAGCTTCATAAGTGAAGGAGAAATAAAATCCTTTACAGACAAGCAAATGCTGAGAGATTTTGTCACCACCAGGCCTGCCTTACAAGAGCTCCTGAAGGAAGCACTAAACATAAAAAGGAAGAACCAGTACCAGCCACTGCAAAAACATGCCAAATTGTAAAGATCACTGATGCTAGGAAGAAACTGCATCAACTAATGACCAGGTAACATCATAATGATTTGAACCTGTCATTATGATGTTACCTGGAAAATCGGGTCACTCCCACCCTAATACTGTGTAACTGATGTAACCAGGTAACATCATAATGACAGGATCAAATTTACACATAACAATATTAACCTTAAAAGTAAATGGGCTAAATGCTCCAATTAAAAGACACAAACTGGCAAATTGGATAAAGAGTCAAGACCCATCAGTGTGCTGTATTCAGGAGACCCATCTCACATGCAGACACACACATAGGCTCAAAATAAAGGGATGGAGGAATATCTACCAAGCAAATGGAAAGCAAAAAAATCAGGTGTTGCAATTCTAGTCTCTGATAAAATAGACTTTAAACCGACAAAGATCAAAAGAGACAAAGAAGGCGGTTACATAATGGTAAAGGGATCAATTCAACAAGAAGAGCTAACTACCCTAAATATATATGCACCCAATACAGGAGCACCCAGATTCATAAAGCAAGTT
>NW_012114489.1:3483528-3483896 GCF_000951035.1 Colobus angolensis palliatus | reverse complement strand
GAAGAGCTAACTACCCTAAATATATATGCACCCAATACAGGAGCACCCAGATTCATAAAGCAAGTTCTTAGAGACCTACAAAGAGACTTAGAATCCCACACAATAATAATGGGAGACTTTCACACCCCACTGTCAACATTAGACAGATCCAGAAAACAGAAAGTTAACAAGGATATCCAGGAATTGAACTCACCTTTGCCCCAAGCGGACCTAATAGACATCTACAGAACTCTCCACCCCAAATCAACAGAATATACATAGGAATAAATATACCTAGGAAATCAACTTACAAGGGATGTGAAGGACCTCTTCAAGGAGAACTACAAACCACTGCTCAATGAAATAAAAGAGGACACAAACAAATGGAA
>NW_012114489.1:3474241-3480343 GCF_000951035.1 Colobus angolensis palliatus | reverse complement strand
CAGGACATAGGCATGGGCAAGGACTTCATGTCTAAAACACCAAAAGCAATGGCAATAAAAGCCAAAATTGACAAATGGGATCTAATTAAACTAAAAAGCTTCTGCACAGCAAAAGAAACTACCATCAGAGTGAACAGGCAGCCTATAGAATGGAAGAAAAATTTTACAATCTACCCATCTGACAAAGGGCTAATATCCAGAATCTACAAAGAACTTAAACAAATTTACAAGAAAAACTCAAACAACCCCATCAAAATTGGGCAAAGGATATAAACAGGCAGTTCTCAAAAGAAGACATTTATGCAGCCAACAAACATACAAAAAAATGCTCATCATCACTGGCCATTAGAGAAGTGCAAATCAAAACCACAATGAGATACCATCTCACACCAGTTAGAATGACGATCATTAAAAAGTCAGGAAACAACAGATGCTGAGAGAATGTGGAGAAACAGGAACACTTTTACACTGTTGGTGGGACTGTAAACTAGTTCAACAATTGTGGAAGACAGTGTGGCGATTCCTCAAGGATCTAGAACTAGAAATACCATTTGACCCAGCCATCCCATTACTCGGTATATACCCAAAGGATTATAAATCATGCTACTCTAAGGACACATGCACATGTATGTTTATTGTGGCACTATTCACAATAGCAAAGACTTGGAACCAACCCAAATGCCCATGAATGATAGACTGGATTAAGAAAATGTGGCATATTTACACCACGGAATACTATGCAGCCATAAAGAAGGATGAGTTCATGTCCTTTGAAGGGACATGGATGAAGCTGGAAAAAAATCATTCTCAGCAAACTATCACAAGGACAGAAAACCAAACACCGCATGTTCTCACTCATAGGTGGGAATTGAACAGTGAGAATACTTGGACACAGGAAGCGGAACATCACACACTGGGGCCTTTCGTGGAGTAGGGGGAGAGGGGAGGGATAGCATTAGGAGATATACCTAATGTAAATGACGAGTTAATGGGTGCAGCACACCAACATGGCACATGTATACATATGTAACAAACCTGCACGTTGTGCACATGTACCCTAGAACTTAAAGTATAATAATAACTAAAAAAAAAAAAAATGTGGAGCAACTGGCACTCCCATAAACTGCTGTTAGGAATGAAAAATATATAACCAAGGCATTCCACTCCTAGGTGTTTATCAAGAGAAATGAAAATGTATTTTCACATAAAAACTTGTGCTCACACGTTCATAGGAGCTTTATTCCTATCTTAAAACTGGGAACTACCCAAACATCTATTGATTCATGAATACATAAACAAATTGTAGTATATTCATATGATGAAATAACACTATATTCATATGATATATGAATATAAAGGAACAAACATGTACTAACCTGGATGAATTTCAGTGCATTGTGCTAAATGAAAGCAGCCAGATACAAAAAGCCACATGCTGAATAATTCTATTTATATGAAATTCTAGAAAAAACAAAGCTATAACAACAGAAATCAGATCAGTGGTTGCCTGTGGCCAGGGGTAGGAAAGGGACCCAACTTTCTGAGGTCATGAAAATGGTCTATATATGATTATGATAATGATAACTTCACGGTCAAAATCCATCTTATCAATTATACACTTGCAATTGGTGAATTTGATTGCATATAAATTATATCTCAACAAACCTGAATAAAATAAAAATTCTTTTTAGGTGAAAAAACAAACAATGAAAGTAGTAAGCTTGATCACCTAGAGAAAAATAACCGGCTTAAATACCTGTGACTTGTGACTACATTTTGATGAACCTCAGTGAAGTGAGGTATAAAATAGTACTGAAAATTTACCTTTGTCTCAGATTTATTGTCAGAATCAAATACTATGCTTCTTAATGCATAAATGTTGAGGAAAAGTTATGGACTGACCCTATTCCCATAATTATGCACATTATATTAACAAAGTATCAACAATTATTAGAAATTTTCATCTTTGAATCTCTAATAAGAATGCCTGCTCTAGACTGATAGTCCTAAAACATTAATTCTTATACTAGAGATGACATGGTTTCACTGAAGTAAGTTTCCAGGAAAACAGAGCAAAACATTGATACATCCAAATAATGAGTCTATTTCATCTCATAGAAGGCCTGACACTAGACAGAATCATAGAAAAATATGAGTCCATAGGGATTTTTATATCATACCTAGCTCATTTGATATCTACATTGCAAACCTATAACATAGGGAAAGGCACTTGGGTGGGAGCATATCCAGACTTAAGGAACACAGTTCCCTTGGCTCCAGCATTTAAAGAAGCATAGTTGATGTTGAGGCAACCATTGCTGCACAGAGGATGTTTAGGGCAGTGAAAATATTGGGTGTGATACTATAATGGTGGATACATGTCATGCATTTGTCTAAACCCATAAAACGTATAACCCAAGAGTGAACCCCAATGTAAACTGGGAGCTTTGGGTGATAGTGATGCATTAATATAGCTTCATCAGCTGTAACAAATGTACCACTCCAGTCGCGAATGTTGACAGTGGGAGAGTCTGCATGTGGGGGCAAGGAGTCATTGGAAAACCTCTGTGCCTTCCACTCAATTTTGCTGTGAACCTAAAACTGCTTTAAAGCATAAACTCTATAAAATAAATAAATAAATCTGTAGGCACAAAATACTTTATGAGAGATAAAGAGATTTATTTTAAAATTTTACTTAGATGACTGTAGTGTTTAATAAAACTGTTCTTTTTCAAATTATTTAAACAAATGCTTATAATTCTTCAGGCTCTGCCCACAGATGACATACATATTAAGATTTTATCTGCTGAAGCGAGTGAGTAAATTGCATTTAAATACCAACATTATAGGTCTATTTGTTTCTTCTAAATATTCCTCCGCCCTCTTGACTCTTCCTCCAAGCCAAGGTCACTCATTCTTACTGTAGTGCAGAGCTATACTTTTGTTTTAGATATTACTGTTAGTCATTACATTAGTCATTTTCAACTTTTTTGAAGCAATATTGAAGCCTTCTTTCCCAGCTCCATTACCTGCCATGGCTAGAACTGAAATCACCCCTTCTGCACTTCTGGGTCTGCTAAACTCTTAACCCAATGACTTACTGGTTGTATATGTGAAATGAGGTGTGCCCAGAGGAGAGAAAATAGCAAACAGAAGCAAGCGACACAGTACACTATTGCATCTCTGCTGAGCATAATCCCTCATCAGGAAGAAATTTTCTTCCTCTGCACAATTTTCTCAGTGGTTAAGATACTCTTTTGCAAAATTAAGTAAGAGTTATAAAAAAATCTGAAAGGTTCATAGAGCAGCAAACAATGGGTATTGTGGCTCATAGCAGCCCCTCAACCCCCTTCTTAAGAAAAAAACTTCATCCCTATATCTCTCCTTCTTCCTATGCTCCCAAAACAATATGATTGTTTCAGAGGATATAATTTTGCATTTCAATTTCTTCCCAACACACAGTGGAAAAAATTGCCAAACTGGAGCCTGAAACCAGAAAGTCATGCAGAGCTTTGTGTGTGCTTTGGAGGGACAGGGGAAGCGATGAACAGAAAGGAAGCAGAGACCCATTGTGCTGCTCTGGTCTGCAGCCAAACCACCCTGCTTGCTCCTGCTTCTGGTACCTCAGGGAGTTTGTTTTTCAAGCTTTTTATGGTAAAAGAAACGTGTATTGGAAAATGGAGGAAAAGATCTGTTCTTCAAAATGATATTATTTACCCCTATTCCAGAAATCTATGACATACAAAAATGAAGGCATGAGATTGAATTTTTTTAATCTTATATAAAAGAGATTTTCAAATGTAATTGCTGTATGCTCTAAAGATCAAACCCCAGTTCTTTGATGTAAAAATCTATAGTTTTTAATTTTTTCCAACAATCAAAGAAGGGTCTCTTATCCCCACTTTGCACATTTGGAAGTAAAAGAAATGATTATTTCTGCTGGCATCTCAGGAAGAAGGCACATGGGATTGCATGCTTCATCAGACCCTGACAGGACAGAAGAGTGCCGTGTTGGAACAGAGAGGACTGGCAGCGGGCAGATGCATTACAAAAGGTCATCTCTCAATCTGCTGATTCCCCAGAAAGCTGGGGACCTTCGCTTTAGGAAAATTTTTCAGCTGTAGAAAGCTAAAAGGTTTAAAAAGTCATTTTGTCTTTCTGTATGTCAGACTATTTTCTTTTCAAGAAAAAGTATAGAGAAAAAAAATCATGGATTAGCTATTAACTCTTTCCAAATAACTGTTATCAGAACATAATAAAATTATAAAAGTTATCATTTGGTTATAGTCTTTTCAACAGTGACCTCTCTTGAAAGATGACAGATATGTACATAGATGAATATTAAAAACTTATATGATAATTTATAGCATAATATACATGGTATATATATGTTATATATACTTTTATATCTAACATAATATCTAATATAATATTCATCATATATAGTATTATATCTCAAGCATCAAGCAATAGCTTGACAACTTCTAGTTTTCTCAAACTTAGGAAAGTGCAGACTATTTACAGTGAGAGCAAAAAAATACCATTAGGAATCTAGTTTATAATTCTATGACCAAGTTATTATATTAAGAGTAAGTTATAGAAACTTTGAGTTTAAGTAAACAAAAACAACATCAAAGGATTCTTATTGACAAAACAATGTAAATCTATTGGTTTACTGTCAAACAAGTGTATGTTACTCTAACAGATGCTCCATCACCAGGTGGGTGAATCCTTTCTGTATCCAAATAAAACTTTTAAATTATATCAATAAGGATGCTAGATGTCAAAACTCCAAACGTTCACTGTGTGCCTTTAATCTTCATACTAAAGCACCATAAGCCTCTTGAGACTGTTTAGACAAATAATTATATATGGCACTTTGAGTAGTTTCCATTCATGATACTTCCAGAGGTGTGGAAATACACCAAACCTCATGGAAGTGACAGAGAATTCGTTATTAACTTTTAACTAAAACACATTCATCCATTCACCATTTATCACATGCCTAACACATGGCAGACACTTTCTCAGGCGTAAAATGTCAGCGCTAGGTCTAAACTCTATCTTTGAATGTTTTGCTTGAACATAATTACTCTTCTTATTGAGTTCCATTGAGCATTTGAAGCTCTGTAGATGTAAGAAAACACAAAGTATTTTCTGCTTAATTTTCATTACTTGTATCAATAAATTTTCATAACCATAAAGTGTTTATTTACAAAGAATGTTTCAAGTATTGGGATCCCCCTCCAACCTACAACCTTCCTTTCTTTTAATAATTTGAGAGGGCGAATCTCTATCAGCCCTATCTTTGCTTTTCTAAAATAAGTGTGATATTTTTGACTCCTCCTCGCTTTAAGATATAATCAGTTGAAGTTATCAGAAGTCTCATTTTTACCTCGAGAAATTCTACAAATAGATATAAATGCAGCAACCACAGAAATCCCAGCTTTCCATTCCAGAACAACCAAAGACACAACAGCACAAGAGATGCAGATAAGAGAATTTTCTACCATGTTTCTGCAAGCAGTTCAGAATATGAGATCAGGCTGCCTCCTTTTGGAAATCAGAGCCAAGGGGCATGAGCCAGCCCACATCTTCTAAGGTACTTTAAAAAGAGAATTTGTCCAGTCTCTGCCTCTTCCAGAACTATCTTGAAACCAAAGAAGTCATGAGAAAATATAAAAGCTCGATACATTCACCTGTTCCAGTAGACTTTGTTATGAATGACTGCGTTTTTACTCTTAAATGTCTATCTTGAATATTAGGTCTTCAAATTCCAAATTTCAAACTACCTTTAAAAGGTCACAAAGAATTATTGAAATTGTAACATTTTACTTTAAATTATTTTCTACTGATCAACTTAGCCTCTTTTTAGAGGTACTAGAATTGTAGTCATCAGCCTCAACTGTCAAGATTCACTTCTACAATAGCACTTACTTACCCTTTGTGAACTTTGCTTGCTATGCAGCTGGAAACCATCATTCTCAGCAAACTATCACAAGAACAGAAAACCAAACACCGTATGTTCTCACTCATAGGTGGGAATTGAACAATGAGATCACTTGGACTCTGGAAGGGGAACATCACACATCGGGGCCTATT
>NW_012114489.1:3449211-3474191 GCF_000951035.1 Colobus angolensis palliatus | reverse complement strand
ATGTTCTCACTCATAGGTGGGAATTGAACAATGAGATCACTTGGACACAGGAAGGGGAACATCACACCCCGGTCCTATTGTGGGGAGGGGGGAGGGGGGAAGGATAGCATTAGGAGACATACCTAATGTAAATGATGAGTTAATGGGTGCAGCACACCAACATGGCACATGTATACATATGTAACAAACCTACACGTTGTGCACATGTACCCTAGAACTTAAAGTATAATCATAATAATAAAAAAGAATTTGTCTCTATCACTTATTTTCTTCCCCATTCATTTTTTTCTCCGTTTTTCTCACATAGGAAGATGTGGGGAGCCACATCTACTCCCATGTCTTCACTCTCATAATTAGCATAAGCAAAATATGTATCTGTAACAACTTGGTGTTTAAAAGTATGGAGAGACTGAATTTCAGGCTTACAGAAACACTTGAAGGTATCTATACAGGAAAGTTAGAGGTTTAACTTGGAGGTGTGATGGTATAATGTTCCCAAATAAAATACAGGTTTGATCCCTGGACCAAATTGGTAAACAATAAAATAAGTGAACGTGAAATAAATGTGCTAATGGTCTCGGTTTGCTAATGTTTGAAGACTTCACTGCCTCTTAAAGGCATATGTGTTTGAAGTAACATTTAGTTTGGCAAATTTCACTCTCCATTTTTTGGGCGTTATAGGGTGGGGGTTGGTCCTAAACCTTTTTTGGCATGCTTGAAAGAGAAGGATTTAAGTCGAGTTCATTATCTCTTTAGTGCAGAAGTCTGGGAAACGAAGAGGCTAGACCAGGGAGACTCAATCCAGCTAGCATTCCTTTTTGTTTTTCAAGCTGCCCTGACAATAATGCGGCAGGGTGAAAAGATCAGGAACACTTTATACACATTGTGCTAATTACTGCAAGTACTTAAAGTTGTAATTAGCTTATTATACTGCAGAGATCCTAACATGGCATGTCTTTCAAAAGAATTTCTCTCCAGATCATTAGTGGGAAAGCTAACAACATCTGCTTCAAATAAAATCAACCAATTAGCACAGGCAACTCCACATAGTTTGCAATCAGAGAATTATATTGTGCCAAGTGCTAATTTCAATGTGAATGCTATCTCCTTCTCATATCCCACGCTTCTCTGCCAGCACAGCTGGTGTTTAACACCACTGACTTCAGCGAAGTCTCCAAAAACTTATGTTAATTTGAAATAACCTAATCAGAAGTGTGCAATACAGACTGAGGTTGATCTCAGCTTAATTAAAACTGACCTTGTCATTTCACTGCCTGTAAAACACCATTATCTCACCATTTATCACTCAACTACCACAAATATTCCATTTGCGTGAAAATCCAGGAAGACCAGTTCCAAACCACCAGAGCTATTTTCAGAAGTACTGTGAGTGAAGGAGTTTAATGGAAGGAGAGGTCTGCCTATAAGTATGGGGCAACAATAAAGGTAATTCAGTAGACTCAAAATAACTTGTCAGCCCTACCCATGAAGGCTGCTTCTGCCCACTTCCGTTGGCTTCAATGGCACATTCACTCCAGAGACTGGCAGGCATTAGCAGATGTGAAGGCTTTCATTTTAAAATTAATATCTAACCCAGTACCTTTCAGTGAGCTGAATCGCTCAATCAATAAGCATGACATGGCAGGTGTGATGTGTACAAGGCACTAAATTCTTCTGCCAAAGGTACTAGAAAACATCTGCTCACATGCGTGTGTGTGCATGTCAATGGATGAACTGCTGAGAAAAATGATTGCAAGTGGAATATTTAATATGCTTGTATTCACCAAGATAGAATTAAAAAAAGGTAAGATCATATTTTATGATGTATACATGCCATCAAATATACCTTGCTTAACCTGCATTAAGTCCATAACTCTGTGTTTTTATATGTACATAGTCAACTGTCAATCAAGTAGCAACATCCTGGTTTTCTGCACATTAACACGATTTTTTAAATGTCTTCAGGTTTCCATTATAGGCCTTGTTTGGTTATTTGCATGCCATCTTAGTCCAGAAAGTATTCAAGGCAATGCTAAAAGCATTGAAAAACTTATCTATGAAATAATTCCAATGATCTACATTAGGAAGATTTCTTATTTGTCCCCAGATCACATGCTTAGCCACAACTCAACATATTTGCTGATGCTTTTCCTCCAGTCAAGCAAGCCTCCCTTTTCCTCTCATTCCACTCCCCTAGTCAAATTCAATCCTAGATTACTATAGCCCACATTCACTTCACCCCTATAACACTTCTTTGCTAAGCCAATCCTTTTGACACAGTAAGATATTGCCTATCTTGAATTGTTCAATGTGTTCCAGTTTTATGCTGACCATGCCACAGGAGGGATAGTTTCATCCATTTATAAAGAAACCCTCTGGTCTTGTGGAACAAACAAGAGACATGGTGTCAAAGTAATTGAATTCTCATATTTGCTCTGCTGACTCTATGACCTTGGACAAATGTGACCTTGAACCATACGCCAAACTGACCAAGCCCAGGTACCCCACTTTGTAAACAAGATACACATCCCAGAAAGTTATTTTAAAGAACAAAAGAGAATTATAGTAGATGTGACAATCTAAGAGTTCAACATATGTCTACTGAATGAGGTACATGGGATATAACCAAACATTTAATGAAATATGAGTTGTAAAAATGTAATATTGCCAGGAATGAAATTTACAAAGTAAGGAAATAGGAAGTGGCCATTTTATAATGTTTATGGAACTAGCCTATGTGCAAACAAGAGGGGTTATTTACATTCAAAATCCTATTCTCAAAAGTAGAAAAGTGATATTCAGGTCCAAGAGAACAAAGCCTATTTTTATTTGAGCAATGTAGGTAAGTGAAGGTGTCTTCATCCCACGCAAGAGATTAGGGCCTTGTGAGGAGAAGTTGCTGTAATGGGTAGAAATGAATGCTTTATAATGCTAAATGCTAACTTTCCTGAAGGAAGACCAGGATGAGGAGCTCCTGCTTCCTTCCAAAGGAAAGTTGAAATTGCTTATGGCATGAGAGTTGTTTAGACAATGTTATACCACTCACATAATCTCCCTTAGGATATTATAATTTGATGGTTAGATAATTCAATTCCAGATTTATTAATATGTATGATTTCATTCACTCATTCATCAAAAATGTCCTGTTTCCTATCTGTGTAATCTTGGGCAGATTATTTCACTTCCTAAAGTTTTGGGCTGTTCCTCTGAAAAATGGTAATAACAAGATTTAGTATTTTGGTTGGTGGATATGAGAAGATAATCCACATCCATTGTTTAGTGTTTTGCCTGGCAGTTAGTAAATGCCCTGCGACTAATAGCTACTCTTGATATTCTTGCTACTTTTACTCCTGCTGCTACAAGAAGGAGTAATTTACACTTCCTAGGATGATCCTGAACATTGCTCCCTTTTCAGACATCAGATGTCACTTCCTCTGTGAATCCTACCTCTAGGCTGAATTAATCATCCTCTCTTTAGTTTCACAGAACTCTGTCTATGTTATTATTGTAGCATTTACCTTTGTGTATAGTAATAATTTCTTTATATCATTGTTTTCCTGCCAAATTTTTGAGCTACTAAGAAGCAGAAATTTTTGTCTTATTAATCCTTATGTCTCTAATGTCGACCAACTGTTGCACATAGTAGGAATCTAATAAATATTTGTTGACTAGGCAAATGAATAAATTTATTGATGTGTATATAAATACATAAACATTTAAGCATTATTCTGAAATATCACAGTTCTCTGGAGTTCAGAATACCAACCTTAGAAACTCATGAACCTTAAACATAATAAAAGGTGTTGATTTTAAACTTTACACATATCTGAAGCTTTTTTCCTGGGCTATTACGCTTCCCGTAGAGTCCTCTGCGGACCTAATGAATTCAGTCAGAAGGATTCTGTTGAAGTTTTCCATGTTTACTATCACCAGGGTAATTATAATAAGTCAGGAATTTTGCTACTTGATAACTTCCCCCAAAAAGCCCAAGTTTGGTGAGTGTAAGTACTGTAGGGCTGGACAACAGGTGGACAAAATGGAGAGAGAATATGTAGACAGGATACTTCCATCTCTATTCTCACTGACAATCAATCCTGTATTATTTTTACTATTACTATTATCACTATTATTATTATACAGGTTACCTTGGAAGTCCATGTGCTACAGACTCCTAATCAGAAATAAGAATGTGAGACTAACCCCTTAAATGTGGTAGAAAGCTTTCCAATGAAAATCTTTATCATTTCTCAGAGAATCATTCAGACAGAAAGTATGGAGAAACATTTATCCTGAATTGATATAAAGTAAAAGAGCTTAAGATTCCAAAAAATTTTAATTGGTGTTCTTATGACCCTGAGGTCTTTGAATCAACAGATAAATTGTGTTCTGTATTTTAATTCTAAATATATTTTATCTAATGCTGTTAACATTGTTAAAGTGTGTATAATTTAACTGCATGGTAACCATTCTGGCTTTCCCAGGACTATCTCAATTTTACATTTTCAATAATTGTATAAGTAGGCATGTATTTTTCAAACCATATATCCCAATTTAGGATGCAAAGATTTTGGTCTTTATATTTAATTGTGAATCTTCAGTTAATTAAAATGTGCAATGAACTTGAAGCTCCATTCTGTATCATTGAGATTGTACTTCTAAACTTAAGTATCTGATTTGTGCTTTAAAATAAATATTTTTGTATCACCTGTGTATCACTTAACATGTGGATTTGTCAAACAAAATGAGGGAATTCCCAAGAATGGATTTGGTCCAACTTTGCCTCAGCACAAGTTGGCAATGGCAGAAATTCCCCTATTGTTCTTTTCTCAGTTTTATTAGCTCGTTTTTCTTCTACTTCTCTCACTGCATGGTAAACCTTCTTTTGCCTATGTTATAACAACTTCCATTCCAAAAAACTCAGACAATGGATGATGTTTACTTGCTGTTTGCAAACAACAGAATCCACAGTGTTGCCAGCAGATGCCCTTGATTCACTGTGAATGAGGAAGGGAATTATAGGAAATCACTGTGCATTGTATGTCCAGCTCAGATGGATACTGGCAGAGCAGGCTCCAGGCAAAATTTCGGAGCAAAAAACTGTATCTTCTGGGCCTTTCCCACTCTAGGCCATCTCTTTGAGGCTAACCATCTCCTCCACACATCTGTTCAAGACATGTAAGCTTCTCAACCCTTTCAAATCGTGTTTCATTTTCTCAAGACCTGCTAGTTCATCTGAAAAAATTAATTAAGACAGATGGCTAAGGCCATACTTCCCAGCTGGTATATTTCAATAGAGAACTTCTGGAGATTCAATATCCTAACCTAAAGCAATAGGTTTCTAAAACAAAAAAAGATGCCTTGTACCACTCAGGTCAGTGAAGAACTATTTATCAAGAACTGTGAAGAGTCTGAACTCTACCCTACTTACAAGCTGACAAGCTAGCCTGCCATAGTTTCACAGATGCTGGCAGAGAACAGGAGACTCCTGGATCAGAGACAAATGACTGTTACTCTCAGGACAGTCAGCAGCACGAGTACCATGTTTGTGTCAATTCTCACTTACCCCATATGTCCCTTAGGGTGACCAAGTGGGGCCCCAGTGGATACTGCACCTTCAGTGGGTGTGCATCACAGCTAAGAAACCACGAGCTTAGGGAATCTGAATCTTCTATAGTAGGCAGTTAGCATGCCTGCCCTTTGCCCTATTGGGTGAAGTTATTATACTGGACAGTAAGCATATATGCCTTCCTCTCAAGAGGCTTTGAATCTCCATCTTCCAAGACCATTTGGCATATACATACCTTAGAAAATAATCCAGAACAAAGGCCAATCAGTGCCTCTGCTCACAAGATGTACAAAAATGCAAGAGACTCACCGGAAAATTTTCTCCCAATGTTATTTGGGAAAGGATTTTCACCAGAGACCCCAAATGTCTTGTAGACTGCTGGTTCTCATCTGGAGAACTAATAAACATGCATATTCCTGAGCCCCACCTCAGAGATTTGATTTAGTAGGTCTGGAGTGAAGCCCGACAATATGTATTTCTTAAAGGTCCCAAGTGAAGTTGATTCTGGTATTCCTGCATCTCCCTTTCTGCACTGTCATAGATGACGACTTATTTAACTGATGTGTAGGAATTGGAATTACAATTGTAGGAAAAGATGGTGATGAAGCCCACATGAAAAAAACAAAGAAAGAAAAATGGAAGGAAGAAAAGAAGAGAGAAGTTGGTTTGCTCTTATTCACGGTGAACAATATAAGGATTTGGATCTCAGGCTGGGTACATGGCAAGGAATTTCTACCTTTGACTTTCCACTGGGAGGTGATGAGATTATTTGCTTCCTAAGCCTAAGACTCAGAACTAGGGAGTTGTGATTCTACACACTAGCCCAATTTGAAGGGTGAAATGTATGCTTAATAAAATGTCTCTGTACTCATTTATTTCCTTCTCCTATTAAACTACAGTTCACCCTGCCCTTGGGACACAGAAAGCTTCCTGAATGGGTAGTAATAGATTTCTCCTCCCAAGTAACATTTATCTATTGACATAGTATGTTCAAGACATGCATGTTCATACTGAGATTTGTCATATTGACAATACTGAGAGTTTTAGGTGAGAAATTTTTCTCTGTGATTTTTATGCTATCCTGAGAAATTAGGCCCAATTATAGCTTTAGTTTTTAAAATACAGTTCTCATTAACCTCAGAGAGAGTTGCACATGTGTCTCTAGAGATATCAATATGTATCTAATTATTATTTTTTAAGCATGACATGGTATATGTTATAAATTCGTTGCCCTGTGTGTTAGTGTGTTTTCATGCTGCTATGAAGAAATACCCAAGACTGGTAATTTATAAAGGAGAGAGGTTTAATTGACTCATAGTTCCACAGGGCTAGGTGGGTCTCAGGAAACTTACAATCGTGTTGGGAAGGGAAGCTAAGACGTCCTTCTTCACGTGATGGCAGCAAGGAGAAGTGCAGAGCAAAGGTGGGGAAATTCCCTTATAAAACCATCAGATCTAATGAGAACTCACTCACTATCACGAGAATAGCATGGAGGTAACCGCCCCCATGATTCAATTACCTCCTACCAGGTCCCTCCCACAACACATGGGGATTATGAGAACTACAATTCAAGATGAGATTTGAGTGGGGACACAGCCAAACCATATCATTCCACCCCTAGCGCCTCCCAAATCTCATGTCCTCACATTTCAAAACACAATCATGCTTTCCCAACAGTCCCCCAAAGTCTTAACTCATTCCACCATTAACTCAAAAGTCCAAGTCCAAAGTCTCATGTGAGACAAAGCAAGTCCCTTCTGCCTATGAGCCTGTAAAATCAAAAGCAAGTTAGTTACTTCCTAGATATGCTGGAGGTACATGCATTGGGTAAAAACGCCCTTTCCAAATGGGAGAAATTGGCCAAAACAAAGGGGCCACAGGCCCCATGCAAGTCTGAAATCCAACAGGGCAGTCATTAAACCTTAAAGTTCCAAAATGGTCTCCTTTGACTCCGTGTCTCACATTCAGGTTATACTGATGCAAGAGGTGGGCTCCCACAACCTTGGGCAGCTCTGTCCCTGTGGCTTTGCAGGGTGCAGCCCCCCTCCCAGCTGCCTTCACAGGCTGGCATTGAATGCCTGTGACTTTTCCACGTGCATGATGCAAGCTGTCAGTGGATCTACCATTCTGGGGTCTGGAGGATGGTGGCCCTCTTCTCACAGCTCCACTAGGCAGTGGGGACTCTGTGTGAGGGCTCTAATCCCACATTTCCCTCCTGCACTGCCCTAGCAGAGGTTCTCCATGAAGGCTTTGCCCCTGCAGCAAACTTCTGCCTAGACATCCAGGAGTTTCCATACATCCCCAAACCTCAATTCTTGACTTCTGTGCACACACAGGCTCAACACCATGAGGAAGCTACCAAGGCTTGGGGCTTGCACCCTCTGAAGCCATGGCCCAAGCTATACCTTAGCCCCTTTTAGCCACAGCTGGAATGGCTGGGACACAGAGCATCAAGTCCCTAGGATGCACACAGCAGGGGCTATGAGGGCCTGGGCCTGGCCCACAAAACCACTTTTTTCTCCTAGGCCTCTAGGCTTGTGATGGTAGGGGCTGCCTTGAAGGTCCCTGACATGCCCTGGAGACATTTTCCCCACTGTCTTGGTGATTAACATTCAGCTCCTCATTACTTATGTAAATTCCTACAGCTGGCTTGAATTCCTCCCCAGAAAATTGGTTTTTCTTTTCTATCACATTGTCAGGCTGCAAATTTTCCCAACTTTTATGCTCTGCTTCCTCTTGAACACTTTGCCACTTAGAAATTTCTTCTGCCAGATACCCTAAATTATCTCTCTCAAGGTCAAAGCTCTTTAGGTCTCTAGGACAGGGGCAAAATGTCACCAATCTCTTTGCTAAAACATAGCAAGAGTGACCTCTACTCCACTTCCCAACAAGTTCCTCATCTCCATCTGAGATGACCTCAGCCTGGACTTCATTGTCCTTATCACTATCAGCATTTTGGTCAAAGGCATTCAACAGTCTCTAGGAAGTTCCAAACTTGCCCACATCTTCCTGTCTTCTGAACCCTCCAAGTCTCTAGGAAGTTCCAAACTTGCCCACATTTTCCTGTCTTCTTCTGAGCCCTCCAAACTGTTCCAACCTCTGCCTGTTACCCAGTTCCAAAGTCGCTTCCACATTTTCGGGTATCTTTATGGCAGTACCCCATTCTGGGTACCAATTTACTGTATTAGTCCGTCCTCATGTTGCTATGAAGAAATACCCGAGACTGGGTAATTTATAAAGAAAATAAGTTTAATTGAGTCACGGTTCCACATGGCTGGGGAGGCCTCAGGAAACTTACAATCATGATGGAAGGCGCCTCTTCACAGGGTGGCAGGAGAGAGAATGAGTGCAAGCAGGGGAAATGCCAGATGCTTATAAAACCACCAGATCTCGTGAGACTCACTCATCATAAGAACAGCATGGGGGAAGCCACTCCCCGTGATTCAATTACCTCCACCTGGTCCCACCCTTGACACATGGGGATGATGGAGATGACAATTCCAGGTAAGATTTGGGTGGGGACACAGAGCCAAACCACATCATCCTCTGAGTTCAAAATTAAAGCTGCCAAATGAAAACAAGAATGCAGTGCCTACAACTGGAGGAATAATGATCCCTTTCCATCTTTGTCCCCTTCAACTTCTCTTTCTATTTGATGTTATTACTCATGCTCTCTTTGAGACATCCTACTCCTTTAACTTTTAAGACATTGGGCTTTTTACATAACGATTTTATAATTTTTACCAAAATGACCCGTGCTTATCATTTTTCTAAAAAACAAGCAAAACAGAAAAGTATTAGAAATCAAAGAATTACACCAATTCCCACAAACATGGGGAATGTCTGTTAATGGGTACAGGATTTTGTTTGGGAGGAACAAAAGGTTCTAAAATTGATTGTGGTGGTGTTTGCACAATTCTTTGAATATACTAGAAACCATTGAGTTTTACTTTTGAAACTGGTATATCTCAATAAAGCTACTTAAAAAAAAAAAAAAGGAGTTACATTCCCAGATATCCTCCTCTACTCAGCACACACAGTCCACTGACCCCTTTCCACCTCTTCAAAAATCAGAGACATGTTCTTTGGTGAGGATATACCTGCAGGCCTCTGAACAGTCAACCAAAGGCAAGTGTTGTAGTGAAAACAGGGGGGGTTGGATTAAGGGAAAATTCATGCTCTGTATGTTAAGACACTCAGCCTTCTTTCCCCTTTAGATTTCAGAACCCTGGCTGCCAGGTGGGATCTGCATAGGAGAGTCTAATCAAACCAAGATAAAAAGACATCAAGAACCAGCCTGACCTGCAACCACTCTGCATAAAGTTTGCAAGCAGATGCTATGGCATGGTGGTAATATGCACAGACTGTAGATCCAAACTCTCTCAGGTGCAATGCTAGCTCTGCTATTTATTAGACATGAAGCCTTTGGCAAGTTATTAACCTTTTCTACTTAATCTACAAAATGGAAATAATAAGAGAACCTGTTTTATGGGGTTACTGTGAGAATTAAATGTAAACCTCTTAGAACAGAGCTTGGCATGGAGTAAGCTTCATATAGTTGTTAACTGTTATTATTATGTATGCCCATCCTTGAATGTAATTAGACAAGAAAAACTAAGTGGTTAAGGTGAGTCTTAATATTAAAGATAGAAATCAAAACAAACAGGAAAAAAGTTGCTGGGAGAAACAGAAAGTGTGAAGGGTGAAAAAGAAAAAATCCTCAAAATTGTCATTAATATCCTCAGAGGGATAAGAGAAGATAGTGCAACCTTGAAAAAGAACAGAATGAACAATGATAATAGGACAACAAATAATGAAATAATTCCTGGCTAGATCTCAGAAAATAATAGAAAAAGGAAACCAATGTGTTCGTGGTCTGGTACGGCACAGAAGTAGCAAAATTTGACTATTGTTCACATTTCAATCAATGAACAAGCACATATTGAGCATCTACTTTATGCTCAATTCTGGGCTATGAATATTGTAAGTGGAAGAAAAAAAGGTAGAGTAGAAGAGGAAAACTCAATAAAGATTCTACATTATCAGGTAGAACATAATAATGTAGAACAACTTAGCATGTGGTTTCCCATGTAGTCAGAGCTCAACAAATATTTAATGAATTAATAAATAAATAAACAAATGACTAGAGCTTCTGGAGAAGCCACAGCCATGTGCTATTGAGAAGTGAAGTACTAGCATTGGAAATCTTTTCTGGAAAGCAATTTGGCAATATGTCTCAGAAATGCTCAGAAAACTTTCTACCCTCTAACCCAGTAGTTACATAGTAATTTACTCTCCATGTATAATCTCAGAATGTAGACTAACATTTATCTACAAAGATCTTCAGTGCAGTGTCATTCCATTATCAGAAATTTAGAGAAATATAAGTATTCAAAAATAAGAGCATCATTAAATATATTCAACATATCTATATGCCATTAAATTCTGGGTCTCTATTAAAGAGTGATTTTAAAGCCCAATACATGATAATATGGAAATGTACCCAAAGTGGGGTGAAAACATTAGGACACAAAACTATACCAGGTTTTAAAATGCCAACAACTTTGAAACAAATTTTGTTTAAATTTAACCATTCTCAGCCGCAATGCAGATGCTACACTGTTTTTGATGCTGACTCTCCCTCTCTCTCTTTCTCTCTCTCTCTCTCTCTCTCTCTCTCTCTCTGCCTTCTCTAATTATGCATTCTCTGTCTGTCCCTTGTTCTTCTAAATCTAATAGCAACTTGCCTTCTTATTTGATTTAATAAATATTAGTCGTACCCCTTCTCTTGTTTTTAAGTTTCTGGAGAGTAAGAATTACATCTTAAATTCATGCCTCCAGTATCCAGTAAAATGCCTGTGCATTCATCATTTATTCACCAACTCAATAGACAATTATTCTATGTCTACTGGATACATAGAACTACTAAGGAGAAGCTAAAAGAGCATAGAAATGGAAATCAAGAGATTTGGATTGAAAATTAGGCTCTGCATGACTAGACAAATGGGTGAAGCACAGTAGGCCTCAGTTTCCCCATAGTAAAATGAGGATGTTGTAGGTCAGTAATCTCAATGAACCTTAAGATGAGGATTCATGTGCAACTGGTTTATTAAGTAAAGAAAGAACAGAGAGAGTGTGGGTGAGGGAGAGGGAAGACAGAGAGAGAGAAAGTCAAACAAGGGTGTGATTTCAGCTGAAGTCCCAGCCTGAGCCTGATCAGGATCTGGATCACAAATATAAAGCCTAGCCTCAACACTGTCCCAACTTGAGTCAAAGGAGTTGTGCTTTCATACTCACACCTGTTAGTCATTGGTTGGTACAAGGACAGGGCTGAAGATGGTAACACTAAATTCCCAGGCACTTCCAGCTCTCTGTGTCTGGACAAAGTGACTAGTAGCCCAAGGCCTTTCCTCTAAAGAAAATCACAGGTGGAGGCTTTGAAAATCACAAAGACACCCAAGCTGTGGAAGAGACACCATTCTGGGTAGAGATCAGTAGCCACTACAGAGGAAGATGTTGGACTAGATGGCTTCTAAATCAGTTTTCTGAATCAAATTTCAATAGTAGTCTGCTGTACTTAAAATAGAATATATAATCCTTAAACATATTTGGAGCGATGAAATAAACTTTTTCTTTTTTTTTGAGACAGAGTTTCACTCTTGTTGCCCTGGCTGGAGTGCAATGGTGCAATCTCAGCTCATTGCAACCTCTGCCTTCCAGGTTCAAGCGATTCTCCTGCCTCAGCCTCCCAAGTAGCTGGGATTACACCTGGCTAATTTTGTATCTTTAGTAGAGACCGGGTTTCGCCATGTTGGCCAGCTGGTGTGGAACTCCTGACATCAGGTGATCCATCCGCCTCGGCCTCCCAAAGTGCTGGGATTACAGGCATGAGCCACCGCACCCAGCCGAAATAAACATACTTTAAATCACTGGATGCT
Organism: Colobus angolensis palliatus; assembly: GCF_000951035.1. Classification (NCBI taxonomy): domain Eukaryota; kingdom Metazoa; phylum Chordata; class Mammalia; order Primates; family Cercopithecidae; genus Colobus; species Colobus angolensis. The sequence goes on along the minus strand of NW_012114489.1, from coordinate 3,461,687 downwards.
AAGTCAATGTACACTCAAACATAAACACCATTCAGAAAAAGGGAACATCCAGAGCTTGATCTGAGGATATGTTAAAGGAGGTAAACCTGTGAGCTAGCCATGAAGGAAATGTGAGCTTGTAACATTTGAGCTTGTAATGTGAGCTTATAAATGTGAGCTTGGACTTCCTCAACACAAATCACTGTTTCTCTCAGGATTTTATCCTGAAAAACAAAATACTTCCTTTAAATTCAACTTTCTCTCTCCTCACCTCACCCTCCTTCCCACTGAACCTGCACTGAAACTCTTTATGACATCCAGGCTCTCAAATCCTTTCTCTTCTACCCCTTCTGCCATTACTTTCTCACTTGCTTCCTTCGTAAACACACATATTTTTCTTTATGTGTTTTCTTTTTAGTTCTTCCATCCTAAGAACTTCTCCCTTGTCCCAAGTTATTTACATCAAAATTCCACGAGAAAATTTCCACAGATACTTCAGTGTTTGTCCACTTCATACACTGCCTCCAACACCCACAAAATGATTAAAAATGATATGACAGTGTATAACTAATGTTTAAAACCTGTGGTACTAAATCTAGCTGCCTCCAGCATCTATTATTTCTCCCCAACTAGACTGTAATCCTCCAAGAACAATGTATTGTATCCCTTCACACTACCTGGCACAGATCTGGACAAACTATAGACAAACATACATGAAAGGTGACATCGCTCCTTAATAAAAATGGCTGCCAAACAGAACCACACAAGATAAACGTCACTTTATAAAACAAAACATTAATACAGTGCAGAATCAGTTTACTGATGGATTGCGACATGTTACTTCAGGATGATAAAGTATAAAATGAAAATATATGTATCGCAAAGTTTTACAAAATATACATCTTTAAATGCATCGTCCAGTTGATTCATTCAGGTGTTTATATGTCTGATGACAATATTTATCACAGTAATATGATAAATAACATTCTCTGTACAGACATCCAGCTCTTAAAAAAAACAAGAGACAGGACAACCTAAGGCAGTAAGGCTGGGAGAACAATAATGTCAAGCTTTTCTGGCACTGCAGATGTCTGGTGTTCTATGATATGAATATCAATATTCAATTTTCAATATGCTGCTAGAGTCAGTCTTGGGAGAGATTTCAATTTCCACTCTATAGAATACTGCCAAATATGGGGAATAGAAGTATTAATCCTTCCTAGGGTTGTTGTGTTGAGTGTTTCTGCTTCTGTGAAAATATATGTATAAACAAAAAGGGAACATTTGAGGAAGAAGACAAGCATGGGTTAAGTGGAGTATGCAGACTGGATATCTGTGGTTCACTTTCACATGTGGCAGAAACAATAACCCAGCATCCTCAATGGTTCAACATCTGCTTTATAATCTACCCACTTTGCTCTCTGCTCACATCTGTGGGTTCTTCATCTTCATATTATTTAACCATTTTACCCCCTGGCCTTAGAATCCCGGATCTCCTAAGTCTTAAACTTACTTATCTCAGAGGGGCTTCAAGATGGCTGACTAGAGATATCTGATACTCCTTTCCTCCACAAAGAAGAACCAAAATAGCAGCAGATAATCACACTTCAAATAGATCACCTAAGAGAAAATACTAGAATTCAACAGGGAAGTAACAAAGAAATGCCTAAAGCAAGGAAGGAGAGGGAAGCAAGGCAACCTGCTAGGCTGGAATCAGCTGTGAGCCTGGAGAGGCTCCACAATCTGGGGAAAGGGTAAGTGAGTGACCTCCCCACCACTGTGGTCCACATTCCCACCTTGGACTCCTGCAGTCTTAGCCACATGAAAACCCTCAACACATGCAGGCTGTGAGGTTAATATAGTGAGCTGCCTGGACACTGTGCAACTGCATTACTCTAAAGGGGGAGCTCATGCCAGGTTCCACACATACCCCAAGTCCTATGCAGCTGCAGCAAGGCACCATTTTGAGAGACAAGCTCCCAGCAGACTGCATCCTGCTCTGGGGCCCAATAGTCCCTGCATCCCCACATCCCTGGAGCCCCACTGGCATTGCCCACATGCAGGTATCACTGCTGGCTGCTGTTGCCAGGGCCAAAGCATGAACCATTAGCAGTAAACCTGCCATCCCTAATAGCAGGGCTGTCACACATTTAAAAGTGCACTGAAGAAAGTCTACCTTGTTTATACACACCACCGGGGGCTGAAGCAAGCACTCCCTAGCCACGTGTTTATGACTGCTGCCACTAAAAGCAACTTCACCCTCCACAACAGCAGGGCCACAGTGCAGCCACTGCTTCTCACACTTAAGCATTCTGCCAGAAGCCTTGGGCTCACTCTGCTCCAGCCTACCACAGCCAATACCCCCACACACCACTGGGGGACCTGAGGACAGGACTCCCCAGCCTGGCTCCACCCATCCCCCCATGCTCAAGCATGTTATCTAGGGTCTGGGGATTGCCCGCCCCTTCCATTACTGTCAGCACCTGAGCACTCAGCCCAGAAGCCTAAGGATAGGCCCACCAAACCTGTTACTACCAGTACAGCTGGCACCCACCTGCACACACCACTTGTGGACATGGGGACTGGCCCATCTAGCCTGTCATAGCCACTACCAACATGAGCAAAGATCACTTGGGAGTCACAGGGTCCCACCACTGCTACTGCCATTGCCCAAACCATGCCCACTGACCAGGGGCCTAAGGACCCACCAACCCACCTAGCCCACCTCTGCCATTCCCAGCACCCAAACAAGCTGCCTAAAGGCTCAAGAATCAGCCCACCTAGGCCTATTAACATTGGTGCCAGTATATGTTGCCCTGAGGCTCAAGGACAAGCATGGTTGGCCTGTCACCACCACAACTAGGACCAAAGGACTGGACCACCTGGCATCCCTATCCCCAGCAAAAGTTTATCACAGCCTCTACTAACAACCATACCCTAATCCCCCAAGGAAATTACAAACACTACTGAGTCTGTTTACAGCTGAAGAAATCATATGAAGACTACGCTACCGCATGAACCCAGAATCAAAGCTAAAGCACCCTGCCCAACCAACAACACAGATACAGCTTCAGAAAAAAGTACTCCCTTCTAAAAGCAAATTCAAACAATTAGAAGAGGCGACTGCTGTACCACATGTGCAGAATGACTACTGGGTCAGGAAAAAAACTAAGGAGGAAATAAAAAAATTTCGCAAAACAAATGAAAATCAAAACACAACATACCGAAATCTATGGGTGAAAATGCAAAAGCAGTGTTCAAAGGAAAGTTTATAGCAACAAATGCCCACATAAAAAAAAATAGAACGATGTCAAATGCACAATCCAAGATGTACCTCAAGGAACTAGAAAAGCAAGAAAAAAACAAAATTAGGAGAAGAAAAGAAGTAATAAAGATCAGAGCAGGACTAAATAAAACAGACTAAAAAACACCACAAGGCCAGGCACGGTGGCTCACACCTGTAATCTCAGCCCTTTGGGAGGATGAGGCAGGGGGATCACAAGGTCAGGAGATTGAGACCATCCTGGCTAACACAGTGAAACTCCATCTCTACTAAAAATACGAAAAATTAGCCAGGCGTGGTGGCACATGCCTGTAGTCCCAGCTACCTGGGAGGCTGAGGCAGGAGAATCACTTGAACCCAGAAGGCGGAGGTTTCAGTGAGTTGAGATTGCGCCACTGCACTCCAGCCTGGGCAACAGAGCAAGACTCTGTCTCAAAAAAAAAAAACCATTAAAGATCAAAGAAACAAAAAATTGATTTTTTGAAAATATAAACAAAATCAATAAACTCCTAGCTAGGCTGACCAAAGAGAGAAGACCTAGATAAATAAAATCAGCAACAAAAACAGACACATTACACTGACACTACAGAGATACAGTTTAGAAGAAAGCTGAAAGCCTATCCTCTAAGATCTAGAAAAAGGTAAGGTTGTCCACTTTTTTTTTCTTTTTTCTTTTTTTTTTTTTAGATGGAGTCTCACTCTAACACCCAGGCTGGAGTGCAGTGGCGCGATCTCCACTCACTGCAACCTCCACCTCCTGGGTTCAAGCGATTCTCCTGCCTCAGCCTCCGGAGTAGCTGGGATTACAGGTGTGCACCACCACACCCGGCTAATTTTTGTATTTTTAGTAGAGACTGAGTTTCACTGTGTTGGCCAGGCTGGTCTCGAACTCTGGACCTCAAGTGATCCGCCCACCTGTGCCTCTCAAAGTGCTGGGATTATAGGCGGATGTCCACTTTCAAAATTTCAATTAAACATACTACTAGAAGTCCTAGCCAGAACAATCAGGCAAGACAAACAAATAAAAGGCATCCAAATTAGAAAAGAAGAAGTCAAATTATCCCTTTTTGCAGATGATATGATCTTGTATTAAGAAAAACCTAAAGATTCCACCAAAAAACTCTTAGATCTGATAAATTCAGTAAAGTTGCATGATACAAAATCAACATACAAAAATCAAAGGAGCAGAGGGAGCAACATGGTGGTATAGAAAGCTCCACCAATGATCCTCCCCACAGGATCGCCAAGATAGCAACAATCTACACAGAAAAAAAAAAAAAAAAAAAAACAAAAATCAGGTGAACTCTCAGAACAGCAGGTTTGAACTTCATATCGCTGAAAGAGGCACTGAATAGATACAAAAACATTCCTGAATTGTGGATGCCACCCCTCCCCCATCTCTGGCAGCAGCAGCATGGTGCCCAGAGCACCTCTGGGCACTGGGGGAGGGAGAAACACAGCAATTGTGAGGTAGTGAACTCAATGATGCCCTGTTAGAGCAGAAAGGAAAACCAAATCAAACTCAGTTGGTGCTCAGCCACAGAAGGCGCATTTAAACCAGCCCTGGCCAGAGGGGAATTGCCAATCCCAACAGTCCAAACTTGGTGCCTCACTACCAAGGACTACAGCTCTCCAGGTCTCCAAGTAATCTTGAAAGGCAGTCTAGGACATAAGGGCTGCAACTCTTAGGTGAGCCATAGTGCTGAACTAGGCCCAAGACAGTGAACTGAGGTGGAGGTCGGGGGGCAAGGCAGAGGGTAGGGGTACGGTGCAGGTGCAACATATTTAGACACCAGCTGGGGCAGCCAAGAGAGTGCTGGCATCACCTCTCCCCTAAACCCAGGCTCCACAGATCTAGGCTCCAAAAGAGACCCCTTCCTTCTGCTTGAGCAGAAGTGAGGGAAGACTGGAGAGGACTGTGTCTTACATCTAGGATACCAGGCCAGCCACAGTAGTATAGGACACTGATCAGAGTCATGAGGCCCTGGTTCCAGACCCTGACTCTCAGACATTTCTAGACATACCTTGCGCCAGAAGGGAGCCCACTGCCTTGAAGGAAAGAACCAACTTCTGTCAGCATTCGTCACCTGCTAACTGAAGAGCCCTTGGACCCTGAATAACCAGCAGTGATACCCAGGTACCACATCGAGGGCCTAGGGTGAACCTCTGAGGCTTGCTGGCTTCAGGTGATACTCAGCACATAACCAGCTGTGGTGGCTACAGGGCAAACTCCTTCTGCTTGAGAAAAGCAGAGGAAAAAGTAAAGGGGACTTCGACTTGTGCCTCAGGTACCAGCACTGCCACAGAGGAGTAGAGCAACAAGCAAGCTCTTGGGGTCCCCGATCCCAGGACTTGTCTCTTGGACAATATTTCTGGACCTGCCAAAGCTGACTTAAGAGACTTTGGGTCTTAAGGGAACATCAGCAGTAATCTGGCAGTACCCCTCATGGTCTGGGGATGGTGGTAGCTACAGGGTGAGGCTCCTCTGCCTTTAGAATGCAAAAGAAAGAGTAGGAAGAACTGTGTCCTGTGGTTTGATTGCCAGCTCAGCTACACTACAATAGAACCCCACTTAGACTTCTATGGTTTTTGACTCTAGCCACTGACTCCAGTCGCCGACTCCAGTCACTGACTTCTGGACCCACCTGGGGCTTAGGGAACCTCACTCCCCTGAAGGGAATGACAAAGGCCTGGCTGGCTTTGCCACATGCTGATTGTAGAGCCCCAGGGCCTTGAGCAAACATAGGCAATAGCCAGGCAGTGGTTATAGCAGGCCTTGGGCAAGACCCTGCAATGTGGCCCAATGCAGTCATAGTGGTGGTGGCCACAGGGGTGCTTATGTCACTCCACCCCCAGCTTTAGTTGGCTCAGAACAGACAGAGAGATTCTATGTTTAAGAGCAAGTAAGGTAAACGAACAAGAGTCTGGCTAGTAATCCAGAGAATTCTCCCACATCTTGTCCAAGACCATCAAGGTGGTACCTCTATGACACTGCAAAAACCAAAGCATTACTGGGTTTGGGGTGCCCACTAAAGCAGATACAGCTTAGATCACAACACCCAAGTCCTTCTGAATATCTGGGGAGCCTTGCCAAGAAGGACGGTTACAAGTAAGCCCAGGCAGTAAAGACTACAATAAATGCCTAACCCTTCAATGCACAGACACCACAAGAAACACACTTCACATACTAGTATCAAAACTATCCAGGAAAACATGGCCTCACCAAATGAATTAAATAAGGCACCACAGACCAATCCTTGTGAAACAGAGTACTTCAATCAGAAAGAAAAGAATACTAATGAGCAATAAATAATCACCTGAGGGTACAAAACTCACTGATAATAGTAAGTACACAGGAAAACACAGAATATTATAAAACTGTAACTGTGGTATGTGAACTACTCTTATCTTAAGTAGGAAGACTAAACAATGAACCAATCAAAAATAATAACTACAACAACTTTTCAAGACATAGTCAATACAATAAGATATAAATAGAAACAACAGAAAGTTCAAAAGCAAGGAAATCAAGTTAGGATGTAGAGTTTTTACTAGGTTTTTTTGCTTGCTTGCTTGCCTATTTATGCAAATAGCGATAAGTTGTTATCAGATTAAAATGATGCATTATAAGATAGTATCTGCAAGCCTCATGGTAACCTCAAACAAAAAAACGGATGCACGACAAATAAAAAGCAAGAAACTAAATCATATCACCAGAAAAAAAAAAAAAAAAAACACCATCACTAGGGGAAAAGGAAGGAAATAAAGAAGAAAGAGAAGACCACAAAACAACCAGAAAACAAACAACAAGATGGCAGACATAAGTTCTTATTATCGATAATAACAGTGAATCTAAATGAACAAAACTCTCCAGTCAAAAGACATACACTGTCTGAATGGATAAAAAAACGAGACCCATTGATCTGTGTCAACAAGAAATACACTTCATCTCTGAAGATACACATATTATTTGGCCATAAAAAAGAATGAAATCATTTCATTTGCAGCAACACAGGAACTGAAGGCCATTATCTTAAGTGAAATAAGCCAAGCACAGAAAGACAAATATTGCATGTTCTCACTCATATGTAGGAGTTTAGAAAGTTGATCTCATGGGGTAGAGAGATGAATGATAGATACTTGAGGCTCTGAAGGTTGTGTGTATGTTGAGAGATGAAGAGAGGTTGGTTAATAGGTACACACATACAGTTTTATAGAAGGAATAATTTCTAATGTTCAGTAACAGAGTAGGGTGATTATAGTTAACAATAATGTATTATATATTGCAAAATAGCTAGAAGACATGAAATAATTCCAACACCTGGAAGTGATGAATACTCAAAGTGATGGACACCCTAAATACCCTGACTTGATCATTACATATTCCATGCATGTGACAAAATATCACATGTACTCCATAATTATGTGTAGATATGATGTATCGATTTTTAAAAACATCTTCCTTTCCCTGCATTTACTACCAAGCATGGCTATTTCACAGGCAATGGCATCATTTGGAACTCTGCTCCAGCTCATTGATGCCACCTTTGTAACTACCTTCTCTATCTACATTTTCCTGTCCTTCAACCTTTTACATCCCTCAGTTTCCCCTAACATTCCTTTTTCTTACCTGCTTCTCCAGTCTAATGTTTTGCTGCCCTAAGAAAAGGCAGATTCCTTCTGGTAACATCTGTTGCCACCAAAATATTTAATAGATGTAGATACTAGAATCTAAATTTTCTCACTCTATTATACACCTCTCATATCTACCTAAACATTTACTAATTTTTATATAGCCCAATTTACCAATTTTTTTTTCTTTTATGGTCAAATCTAAGAACTCTTTGCCTGAGAAGAAATGTGAATGGCAAATAAGCATATGAAAACATGCTGAGGAGAAGACCCGCAGTTCCCATGAAGGAAGCAGATTGCTCCTGCAGGACCTGGAAGACACCCCAAATACTGTGCTGGTATCCACAGCTGAGAGACCCACAGACAGTTCACATCACAGGACTCTGTGCAGACAATCCCCACTACTGGCCCAGAGCCTGGTAGACTTGCTCAGTGGCTAGATCCAGAAGAGAGATAACAATCATACAGCTTGGCTCTCAGGAAGCCACATCCATAGGAAAAGGGAGAAAGTACTACATCAAGGGAACACACCATGGAACAAAAGAATCTGAACAACAGCCTTGGGTCCTAGACCTTCCTTCTGACAGAGCCTACCCAAATGAGAAGGAACCAGAAAACCAACTCTGGTAGTATGACAAAACAAGGTTTTTTAATACCCTCCCAAAAAATCACACTAGCTCACCAGCGAAGGATCCAAACCAAGAAGAAACCCCTGATTTACCTGAAAAAGAATTCAGGAGGTTACTTGTTAAGCTAATCAGAGAGGCACCAGAGAAAGGTGAAGCCCAATGTAGGGAAATACAAAAAATGATACAAGAAGTGAAGGAAGAAATATTCAAGGAAATAGATAGCTTAAATAAAAAAGAAATCAACATTTCAGGAAACAATGGACACACTTACATAAATGCAAAATGCTCTGGAAAGTCTCAGCAATAGAACTGAACAAGTGGAAGAAAGAAATTCAGAGCACAAAGATGAGATATTTGAATTAACCCAATCCAACAAAGTCAAAGAAAAAAAAATAAGAAAATATGAACAAAGCCTCCAAGAAGTCCAGGATTATGTTAAATGACCAAACCCAAGAATAATTGGGGTTTCTGAGGAAGAAGAAAAATCTGAATGTTTGGAAAACATATTTGGGGAAATAATTGAGGAAAATTTCCCTGGCCTTGCTAGAGACCTAGACATCCAAATACGAGAAGCAAAAAGAACACCTGGGAAACTCATCACAAAAAGATCATCACCTATAGGCACATTGTCATCAGGTTATCTAAAGTTAAGACAAAGGAAAGAATCTCAAGAGCTGTCAGACAAGAGCACCAGGCAATGTACAAAGGAAAACCTATCAGATTAACAGCAGATTTCTCGGCAGAAACTCTACAAGCTAGAAGGGATTCAGGCCCTATCTTCAGCTTCTTCAAACAAAACCATTATCAGTCAAGAATTTTGTATCCAGTGAAACTAAGCTTCATATAAGAAGGAAAGATACAGTCTTTTTTAGACAAACAAATGTGAGAGAATTTGCCACTACCAACCCACCACTACAAGAACTGCTAAAAGGAGCTCTAAATCTTGAAATGAATCCTGGAAACAGAGCAAAACAGAACCTCTTTAAAGCATAAGTCTCACAGGACCTATAAAACAAAAATACAATTTAAAAGACAAAAACAAGAAACCAAGATATACAGGTAACAAACAGCACAATGAATGGAATGGTACCTCACATCTCAATACTAACATTGAATATAAATGGCCTAAATGCTCCACTTAAAAGATACAGAATTGAAGAATGGATAAGAATTCACCAACCAACTATCTGCTGCCTTCAAGAGACCCACCTAACACATAAGGACTCATACAAACTTAAGGTAAAGGGGTGGAAAAAGACATTTCAGGCAAATGGACATCAAAAGCGAGCAGGAGTAGCTATTCTTACATCAGACAAAACAAACTTTAAAGCAATAGCAGTTTAAAAAGACAAAGAGGAATATTACATAATGATAAAAGGCCTTGCCTAGCAGGAAAATATCACAATCCTAAACATATATGTACCTAACACTGGAGTTCCCAAATTTATCAAACAATGACTAATAGACCTAAGAAATGAGATAGACAGCAACACAACAATACTGGGGGACTTCAATACTCCACTGACAGCACTAGACAGGTCATCAAGACAGCAAGTCAACAAGGAAACAATGGATTTAAACTACACCCTGAAACAAATGGACTCAACAGATATATACAGAACATTCCATCCAACAACCGCATAATATACATCCAAGAGTTCATGGAACTTTCCCTAAGAGAGACCATGTGATAGGCCACAAAACTAGTCTCAATAAATTTTTTTTAAAATTGAAAATATATTAAGCACTTACTCAGACCACAGTGGGATAAAACTGGAAATCAACTCCAAAAGGAACTTTCAAAACCATCAAATACATGGAAATTAAATAACCTACTCCTGAATGAGCATTGGGTCAAAAATGAAATCAACATGGAAATTTAAAAATTCTTCAAACTGAACAACAGTAACACAACCTATCAAAACCTCTGGGAAACAGCAAAGGTGGTGTTAAGAGGAAAGTTAATTGTCCTAAATGCCTACATTGAAAAGTCTGAAAGAGCACAGACAATCTAAGGTCATACCTCAAGGAACTAGAGAAACAAGAACAAACCAAACCCAAACCCAGCAGAAGAAAGGAAATAACCAACATCAGAACTAAATGAAATTGAAACAAACAAACAAAAAAGAAATATAAAACATAAATGAAACAAAAAGCTGGTTCTTTGAAATGATAATAAAATTGATAGACCATTAGCAAGATTAACCAACAAAAGAAGAAAGAAAATCCAAATGAGCTCAATAAGACATGAAATGGGAGATATTACAACTGACACCACAGAAATACAAAAGATCATTCAAGGCTACTATGAACACCTTTATGCACATAAACTAGAAAACCTAGAAGAGATGGATAAATAACTGGAAAGATACAATCCTCCTAGGTTAAATCAGGAAGAATTAGATGCCCTTAACAGACCAATAACAAGCCGTGAGATTGAGGTGGTACTTACGAAATTACCAACAAAAAAAGTCCAGAACCAGACAGATTCACAGCAGAATTCTACCAGACATTCAAATAAGAATTGGTACCAATCCTATTGACACTATTCCACAAGATAGAGAAAGAGGGAACCCTCCCTAATTCATTCTGTGAAGCCAGCATCACCCTAATACCAAAACCAAGAAAGGATATAACCAAAAACGAAAACTATAGACCAATATCCCTGATGAACTTAGATGCTAAAATCCTTAACAAAATACTAGCTAACCGAATCCAACAACATATCAAAAAGATAATTCACCATGAGCAAGTGGCTTTCATACCAGGGATACAGGGATGGCTTAACATATGCAAGTCAATAAATGTGATATACCACATAAACAGAATTAAAAACAAAAATCACACGATCATCTCAGTAGATGCTGAAAAAGCATTCGACAAAATCCAGCATCTCTTTATGATTAAAACCCTCAGCACAACCGGCATACAAGGGACATACCCCAATATAGTAAAAGCCATCTATGACAATCCCACAGCCAACATAATAGTGGATGGGGAAAAGTTGAAAGTATTCCCTCTGAGAACTAGAAAAAGACAAAGATGCCCACTCTCACCACTCCTATTCAATATAGTACTGGAAGTCCTAGCCAGAGCAATCAGACAAGAGAAAGAAATAAAGGGCATCCAAATCAGTAAAGAGGAAGTCAAACTGTCACTGTTTACTGATGATATGACTGTTTACCTAGAAAATCCCAAAGACTCCTCAAGAAAGCTCCTAGAACTGATAAAAGAATTCAGCAAAGTTTCCAGATATGAGATTAATATACACAAATCAGTAGCTCTTCTATACACCAACAACAACCAAGCAGAGAATCAAATCAAGAACTCAACCCCTTTTACAATAGCTGCAAAAAATAAAAAATAAAATACTTAGGAATATACCTAAACAAGGAGGTGAAAGACCTCTAGAAGGAAAACTACAAAATACTGCTGAAAGAAATCATAGATGACACAAACAAACAGAAACACATCCCATGCCATTGATTCTATTCATTGATAGAACCCATCACCATCCCATGGATGGGTAGAGTCAATATTGTGACAATGACCATACTGCCAAAAGCTATCTACACATTCAATGCAATTCCCATCAAACTAACATCATCATTCTTCTCAGAATTTAAAACAAAATCTAAAATTCACATGGAATCAAAAAAGAGCCCACATAGCCAAAGCGAGACTAAGCAAAAAGAACAAATCTGGAGGCATCACATTACCTGATTTCAAACTACACTATAAGGCCATAGTCACCAAAACATCATGGTACTGGTACAAAAAACAGGCATATAGACCAATGGAAAAGAATAGAGAACCCAGAAATAAACTCAAATACTTATAGCCAACTGATCCTTGACAAAGCAAACAGAAACACAAAGTGGGGAAAGGACACCCTTTTCTCTCTCTTTCTTTCTTTCTTTTTTTTTTTTTTTTTTGAGACAATGTCTCGCTCT
>NW_012114489.1:3441472-3449161 GCF_000951035.1 Colobus angolensis palliatus | reverse complement strand
TTTTTGAGACAATGTCTCGCTCTGTCACCCAGACTGGAGTACAGTGATGCAACCTCGGCTCACTGCAACCTCCACCTCCCAGATTCAAGCAATTCTCCTGCCTCAGCCTCCTGGGTAACTGGGATTACAGGTGCCTGCCACCACGCCCAGCTAATTTTTTGTATTTTTAGTAAAGACATGGTTTCACGACGTTGGCCAGGCTGGTCTCGAACTCCTGACATCATGATCCACCCGCCTCAGCCTCCCAAAGTGCTGGGATTACAGGCATGAGTCACCACACCTGGCCAGGACACCGTTTTCAACAAATGGTGCTGGGATACTTGGCTAACCACATGTAGGAGAATGAAACTGGATCTTCATTTCTCACCTTATACAAAAATCAACTCAAGATAGATCAAGGACTTAAATATAAGACCTGAAACTACAGAAATTCTAGAAGATAATGTTGGAATAACTCTTCTAGACATTGGCTTAGGCAAGGATTTATTGACCAAGAACCCAAAAGCAAATGCAATAAAAACCAAGATAAATTGCTGGGACTTAATTAAACTAAAAAACTTGTACATAGCAAAAGGAACAGTCAGCAGAGTAAACAGACAATCCACAGAGAGGGAAAGTCTTCACAATCTATACATCTGACAAAGGACTAATATCCAGAATCTATAACAAACGCAAACAAATTAGCAAGAAAAAAACAAATAATCCCATCAAGAAGTGGGCTAAGGACCTGAACAAACAATTCTCAAAAGAAGATATACTAATGGCCAACAAACATGAAAAAATGCTCAAAATCACTAATGATCAGGGAAATGCAAATCAAAACCACAATGTGATGCCACCCTACTCCTGCAAGAATGGCTACAATCAAAAAGTCCAAAAATCGTAGATGTTGGCATGGATGCGGCGAACAAGGAACACTTCTACATTGCTGATGGGAATGTAAACTAGTATAACCACTATGGAAAACAGTGTGAAGACTCCTTAAAGAACCAAAAGCAGAACTAGCATTTGATCCAGCAATCTCACTACTGGGTATCTAACCAGAGGAAAAGAAGTCATTATATGAACAAGATACTTGCACATGCATGTTTATAGCAGCACAATTCGCAACTGCAAAAACGTGGAACCAACCCAAATGCCCATCAATCAATAAGTGGATACAGAAACTGTGATATATATATATATACATATATATATATATATGTTGGAATACGACTCAGCCATAAAAAGGAATGAATTAACAGCATTTGCAGTGACCTGGATGAGATGAGATCGGAGACTACTATTCTAAGTGAAATAACTCAGAAATGGAAAACCAAACATCTTATCTTCTCATTCATAAGTGGAAGCTAAGCTGTGAGGATGCAAAGGCATAAGAATGACACAATGAATTTTGGGGAATTGGGGGAAAGGATGGGAAGGGGGTGAGGGATAAAAGACTACAAATAGGGTGCAGTGTATATTGCTTAGGTGATGGGTGCACCAAAATCTCACAAATCACCACTAGAGAACTTATGTAACCAAAAAACACCTGTTCCCAAATAACCTATGGAAATTTTAAAAAATTGTTTTAAAGATGATGAACATCATTTGTCATTAGGGAAATGCAAATTAAAACAGTGATATGCCACTATATGCCTATTAGAATGACTTTTTAAAATGACAGTACCCAAAGCAGTCAAGGATACAGAGCAACTCGTGCTCTCATTACTGTGTGTATAAGTGTCACACATCTGCTCTGGAAAGCAGAATGGCAGTTTCTTGTAAAGTTAAACATAGTTACCATATGACTCAGCAATTCCACTTTTAGATATTTATGCAAGAGAAATGAAAATTGTTTACACAAAAATCTGTACACAAATATTAATAGTGGCTTTATTCATAATTGCCAAAATGGAAACAACCCAAATGATCTTCACCTAGGGAATGAGTAAACAAACTGCGGTACATCTATACAATGGAATAGTACTCAACCATTAAAAAGAAAGAATGAACTACTAATACATGCAACAAAAGAATGAATCTCAAATGCGCTTTGTTGAATAAAAGAAACCAGGCCCAGGAGTACATTTATATAACACTCTGGAAAAGGCAAAATGATAGGGATAGAGATAGGGATAGATTCATGATTGTCAGAACCTAAGGATGAAGGAGAAACTGACTACAAAGGGCAGCAGAGGAAATATTCGAGGGTGATTAAACAGTTCTGTATCGTGATTGTGGTAGTAGATACAAGCCTGTATGCATCTTTAAAAATCCATACCACTGTAATAGTTTATAAGAGTACATTTTACAGTATGCAAATTTTAAGATATACTTAGAAAAAAACAGAAGCATGGGTAAGGATGTGGAACAAAGTAATATTTATATAGTCTGGCATAAAACTGAAAACAGTTTGGCATCATCTTAATAGAGTTGAATATGGACATATCTTATGAACTGGCAATTTTACCCCATAGAAAAGCTTATACATCTATACCAGAAAACATTCATATATAACAGCATTGTTTGTAATTGCAAAAGTCTGAAAACAACCCAAATCTCCACTGGCAGGAAGATGGATTAATATATTGAAAAACATTGAGGATTAATACTCAGGCAATGGGGAGCAGGTAACAGATTGTTCCTGTTGCATAACTTTCGCAGTAGTTTCTGTTGGCCAGCTCTTAAGTCTACAAACCTCCCATCAATTTTGTGAGCCCCAATCCTTGCAGCAAAATTTCCTTTTTTCTTATGATGGCATGATCTGGTTTATGTTTCTAGCAGCCAAAAACCTCTAAAGGTTCAAAACCCAATCCAAACTTAACATCTCCCTTCAACACACGTAGACCCATCACCTTCCAAATCATTAACACTCAAACCAGGCATCACTTTAACAACTTCATGTACCTTATCACCCTGTCATTTCCCCCTCTTCAACATGTCACACACCTGTCTGAAATAAATGCAGACTTCTGTGAAATCACAGCAGCAGACAAATCTGTTTAAATCCTGCTAAATCTGTTTAAATCCTGCTCATTCTTCAAGAACTAGTTCAAAGTCAGCTCTTTTCTTATCCCCATCTCCTGTGCCTAGCCAGGTATAACTACTCCTCATTCTTAAGTTTTATACCACAATTTCCATATTTTCCTGCCTTTATTAATGTATCCGACTGATGTTTATTATGTACCTACTATGGGTCAAAATTTTTTCTTAAGGCTAAAAATACAGCGATAAACCAAATAGACATTAATCTTTGTCTAGTGAGGAGACAGGCCATGAACAAAATAATAAGTAAAATGTATAGTAGGTTAGAAAGTGATAGGTACTATGGAGGAAACAGTCAACAGAGAAGGGCCTAGCAAATGGCATGGAGTGTGCCATTTCAGATAAGATGGGCACAGAAGGCTTCACAGAGAAGGTAACATTTGAAAAAAGGCCAGAAGCAACTGAGGAAGTGGACCAATTGGCTATCTTAGGGAAGATCATTCAAGACAGAGGTAACAGCAAATACAAAATCCCCAAGTTTGAAACATGCCAGATTTTTGGTAAAAGAATGAAGAGGCAGAGTGAGCAAAGGAAAGAATACTAGGAGAGAAAGTAAGAGAGGTAATGAAGGACCAGCATATGGAGGCCTTATTGAGCCCATAGGAATCCAGGCCTTTCTCTGATCCCAGCTGAAAGTCATTGAAGAGTTTTCAGCAAAGATGGTCTAACTTAGTTTTAGCAGGCTCGTTCAGGGTCAAAAACAGACTGCGGGGGTGAGGGCAGAAGGAGAGAGACAAATAAATAAGTTAGCATCCTTTAGCAAGGTGTGGGAAAGAGAGTAGATTTTTAATCTCCCTAAGCTCCTCTCAAAAGTAGAAAAAGGAACTAGGGTAGTATATGAAAACAAATAAAAATTAATTCAAAGGCAATACCATTGACAAACAAAGTGACAAACGAATCCCTCACGAATCCAGAATACAAGATGGATGTAAGGAGAATGTGGGAGCTCTGGGAAAAAGGAGGGAAGATAGAGATTTTTGATGGTCCTAAGAGCTAAGGAACTCAGAAATTACCAACAAGTCATCACCATGAAGAGGAGGAGTCCTTGATGGGAATGGAAAGCTCACTGACCCAATCCGAGAAAAACAGTTGAAACAGGAGGTGACTTCTCAGCCCCTAACCTGAGGTGAGTGCAGGAGGGCTGCAGGGAGATTTCAGTTGCTGGAAAGCCTGGTCCCAGAGGCTCTCTGAGAAAGTAAAGAACTCTGCACTGAGGACATACCCCAAGGTAGGGACTCTAGGGTTTATAAAAAGGGGAAAAAAAGAAAAAGAAAGAGATAGTCCCATCCACATTGAAGGGGGTGGAAGCAGGGGAAGCCAATAAAGGAAATTTTCAGAATAAATGAAGAAACAGCTGCACCAAGCTACATCGTTTAGTTCTACCATGTTCTTTAAATATTTCAAAGTAACAATAGAATGGGGAGCCCAAGAGCTTTGAAGCCTGGGCAACCATTCTGGTTGAACTCTCAGGCAACTCCTTGCAAAAGTACAGGTACATTTACTTCACTTAAACATGAGTACCAGAAAAGGAAAACATTCAATTTAATATGCAAAGATATTGGACTTTTAAACATTTTCTCCTTTACATGGAACAAAGGCGACAGAATAGCATGTAATGATTGCATGCTTTGGTGATATAGCTATCAAATTTGAAGGAAGAAGGGGAGATGGTAAGAAAAGCAGAATAAGCTTGTCGGTTGCCTTATAAGGGTAAAAGTAAATTACTTTAGAATATACATTCTGGGAGAGGGTGGGGTGGCAAGAAAAGGTTACTAACTAACTTAATACTCCTCATGGAAGATAACCAGTAGACAGTAGCCAAAAGCCCTGGGATAGGGAGGCAAGGAACAGTTTGCCTATTAGAACCCTAGAGCCTCTGCAAGAGTGGTAAGAACAATGTTGGAACTGTAAGTCACACTCCAAGTCAACAAGCCACATTAACAAACACTTGAATAGCTTAGGAAAAGTGCCCTTGGTAAGGCAAGGAACTTACCCTGCAGTAAGGAGAAGCCAGAAACCACATGTGCAGCATTTGGGGGGACACAAGTCAGTGTTAGTTTAGGAAGCAGATGGAGATGTGACAGGACCAGCTCTTTCATATGTTTCCATGAAATTAAATCTAATTTTTTATGGGGCAGACAAAAGACCTGTTACATAGAAAACAGAGTGTCTATTTTTGAATACAAGAAGTGTCAAAAGCTTCTGTGAATAGTAATATGGCAGAGCAGGAAAAAAATATGGGCTTGAAATCAAACAGACAGACCTAATTTGAATTCTAGTTTCACCAGTAACTGAGTTATCTTGGGTAAATTCCTCATCTTCTCTGAGCTTCAATTTTCTCATCTCTATAATGTCCCTAATAATATATACCTCATAGCATCATTGTAAGGATTGGCATGTTGAGGGATTAGATATATCTTAGTGTTCCCCTTCCCCCTAGCCATTCTTTAAAGACATTGAGATAAACTCTCTAATCACCTTTAAAGATCAAGTATAAATATATCCTGACACGTTGGAAGACTACTTGTTCTGTCCTCAGAGTTTAAAACAGCTAGCTCTTAGGCTCCAGGAAATTATTTTTATTAAAATTTAATTTTTGTATCAAATAACACTTTCTATTCTAGAAAAATATTAACAATGTTTTAACAGCTTTTTATAGCTCCTAGTCTACTGTCTTGTCATAGACCATTAAGCAGTTGTTGCATTCCATTTGTGGTTGATGTTGTCTTTGCTTTGCTTTCACTGTGCCATATTGGTCTGTAAACCCTGTGAGAAAACTCCCAGATGAAAGGCCCTTCATCAATGCAAGACATTAGTATTCTATCTTTTAGAAGAAGAGTTTACTCTCTAGGCATATGGAATTGAATCTAATTAAGGGCATTTGCATCATTTAGTTCTACCAAAAGTGAGGCTGTCATTCTGTCATATTAATTTTATTTTTGTCACCTCAATGTTTAATAGCTGGATCTAAAAAGCTAGGCCATGCGGGAGAATAGTGAGGAAGATGTTGGGAACAGTATCATCATCCAATTCATATTTTTGGCAATCTGAGGAGCTCTGTGCACCAACCTCTGGTGTTTACACAGCCACATGAGTCCAACAGCCCAGTTTTCCACAATGTGATGCAGCTCCAGGTGACAGAAAAAATCACACTCAGTAGACAAATACACAAAATAATCTGATTGAGGGAAATTAGAAACAGTGGGACTCTTTTCTGGCCAAAAAGTGAAGGGAGAGAATTACAGACCTGCCAGACAGCAAATAACCACTACTGCTAGCCTGAAAGAAGTAACTGTGTGCCAACGAGCACGTTATTTTTACAGGGGCAGAATAATATCCCCTGAATAAGCCAGTCAAATTTCCATGACTTCATACCATGTCACTCCCGTGCTTAAAATCATCCTCATTGACCTTAATGTTAAAACCAAAATCCTTATAAGGACTTACATCAAGGATTTCAAACTCAGGCCCGATACTAGATGATAAATGACAACTGATCCCAGCCCTGCACATCAGGAAGCAATAGGAAGTGATGGAGACTGTGGGTAATGTCAGGGCACAAGGCCCATATCTCAGGAGTAGCCTTCCTGCAGTTCTACCTGATTTGTTGGACATGGAATAGAACAGCACTGCCAGATCTTCTGACTGTTCAAGGGAAGCCAGAAAGCTGGATTTTAAAATTTGATTTTTTAAATAGTTCAAATTTCAAATACTGTATGAGTTGATAGTCTGAAGAACAAACATAAGCACAGTTAGCCTACAGACTACCATTTTGCAACTTTCACGCATGCCCAGAACTAAAGAGAGAGAAAGATCAGATATGAATAGACATAGATATAGGCATTAAAAAGATATATATAGAGAGAGATACATCTCTATATATCTCACAGGTAGACACATAGTAGACAATTTATATATGGGAGAATTTTCAAACCAAGACAAGAATAAAAAACCAGGACAACTTGCGTCGTCCAGCCTGTGTTCCTTTGATCATTTGGGCAGGGGCTGAGCTGAAGTGTCACTTGGTACTGACTATAAAAAGAGAAGCTTATTAGGCAAATGTACAATATTATCAAGACTATAGGTGAATTCTTTTTTTTTTTTTTTTTTGACAGAGTTTCACTCTTGTTGCCCAGGCTGAAGTGCAATGGCACGATCTCAACTCACTGCAACTTCCGCCTCCTGGGTTTGAGTGATTCTCCTGCCTCAGTCTCCCAAGTAGCTGGGATTACAAGCACCCACCACCACACCCGGTTAATTTTGTATTTTTAGCAGAGACGGGGTTTCTCCATGTTGGTCAGGCTGGTCTTGAACTACTCACTTCAGGTAATCCACCCACCTTGGCCTCCCAAAGTGCTGGGATTACAGGCGTGAGCCACTGCGCCCAGCCAAGGTGTATTCTTAACTTCTTAAAATTACTTGATTCAAGAAACTTCTGTATATATACTAATACACAAGGTAATTATGTATTAGCCAATATAAAAACTTCATTAAGACATATATTAGATTGTCGTTTTTGTTCTATGTCCAGAATACCTCAGTGTTCTGAATTGTTGCTGTTTAAAAAACATGGCCAGGTACGGCGGCTCATGTCTGTAATCCCAGCACTTTGGGAGGCCGAGGTGGGCAGATCACCTGAGGTCAGGAGTTCGAGGCCAGCCT
>NW_012114489.1:3416517-3441197 GCF_000951035.1 Colobus angolensis palliatus | reverse complement strand
AAATGCTGATGTATATCAAACTGCCCTTAGAATTTCAAGAGAATCTATATGTTTAGAATGTATAAATATTGTCTTTTCTTCTAAAGTTGTCTTATTGAAGATACATATTTTTTTTTCAAGAGAGGTTTTTTTTTTTTTTTTTTTAACCTTTAGATATCTATCACTCATCACAGAGTTGTTAAGCATTTATTATGGGAATGCAGTATCTAACAAGACTGATAAGGCTCCTGTCTCCAATGAGCTTACTGTCTGGGATAGGGGCAAGAAATAATAAGTAAAGAAATTAACAACACATCTTCAGATTCTTTGGATTGGGTAGTCAAGGAAAGCCACCCCAAGGAGGTGACATCAGAGTTGACATGGAAAAAACTGAAAGGATCTTAGCCTTGGGAAAATGAGAGGGTCTCTTTCCCTACAACCATAACAACAGAATGTGTTACCAAGTCTTTGGTTTGGTTTGGTTTGGTTTTGAATAAGAAATCATTTTAAGTTGATTTTTGCCTAGAGGAAATGCTAAATTTTCTTTAGTTTAAAAAATCTGTATTAATTTTACTTCAATATATTTTGGAATTGATCATTCTGGATCTATTTTCAAAGTATTTTTTTGTCTTCTAGTAATGAGAGCATGGGACTTTTGTGGTTTTCTATTTTCTTCTTTTTGATCTTTATAGTTTTTAGCAGCTATGTAATGTAAATGAATTCTAGTTTAGATGGTTACAATTACCTCACTGTATTGCCATTCTTGTGATAGAGAAGCTTCATCTCACATCAGAATTACTATACTTCTCATAGAAAATCTCCTTCCAATATTCTAAAACCTTTTACACCTTTTCTTACCCTGGTCAGAGGGACCTAGTAGAAGTCAAAGGAGTAGAAAATAGGGATCTAAGACAAATACAAAAGCTATTACAGTTTCCCAGAAATGCATTAATTTGTCAAAAATGAATAATAGTAGTAAGCTTTTCCTATAATGGGATTAGTATTTTATAGCAGCTTTTTAATAATACTAATTTTTTATATACCTTCAAAGAGCTTCTACATCAATTGAATTATTTACTTATGAATTAGGCACTAGTTCTTATAGGCTTTCTGGCTATCACTTAGTACAAAGATAAAGCAGGTAATTCAGGCAGTATTGCTCTATTCCTAGATGCTTGTTTGCAGCCCCTGTAAACATTGGCTGGAAATAATTTCCCTGCCTTATTTATCACTGTGCCTTTAACATGTATTTTCAAGCGGGAAATGTAACTGGTTGAACTATAATACATAGTCTTTGAGAAAGTGACTTCATCTTACCAGTTGTCTTTGGGAGTGTGAAAATAATAGAAGGTATTTGATATGGTTTGGCTCTGTGTCCCCACCCAAATCTCATGTTGAATTGTAATCCCTAGTGTTGGAGAAGGGGCCTGCTGGGAGGTGATTTAATCATGGGGGTGATTTCTAATGGTTTAGCACCGTCCCCCTAGTGCTGTCTCGTTGATAGAGTTCTCATTACAAAAATACAAAGAGTAACTGGGCATGACAGTGGATGCCTGTAATCCCAGCTACTCGGGAGGCTGAGGAGGGAAAATCACTTGAACCCAGGAGGTGGAGGTTGCAATGAGCTGAGACTATGCCACTGCCACTCCAGCCTGGGTGACAGAGTGAGGGAGACTCCGTCTCAAAAAAAAAAAGAAAAAGAAAGTGTGTAACTCTCCCCCATCCCGCTCTCCCATATGAAGATGTGCCTGCTTCCCCTTCACCTTCTGCCATAATTGTAAGTTTCCCGAGGCCTCCCCAGCCACACCTCCTGTACAGCCTGCAGAACTGTGAGTCAATTAAACCTCTTTTCTTCATGAATTACCCAGTCTCAGGTAGATCTTCATAGCAATGCAGGAACGGACTAATACAGTATTGGCATCCTATTCCTTTAAAATTATACTTCACTGTCATTTAAAACAGTATTTTTTGGTAACATTATTCTGATAATTTTGCTTATTGGAATATCATTAGATAGACTAATTATCTTCCTAAAAGATTAGTGTGATACGATTATTTTCTTGATGTGATGAGCTTGTAACTATGTTTTAACCATCTTAAGCATTTTTAAGTGTACAGTACAGTAGTGTTAAAAATATTTACATTTTTATGAAAGAGATCTCTGGAACTTTTCCATCTTTCAAATCTGAAATCTATACTTATTAAACAATAATTCCTTGTTTCCCCCATTTCCAGCCCCTGGTAGCCACCATTCTATTCTTTTGTATGAATTTGATGACTTTATATACTTCATATAAGTAGAATCATACATTTTTTCTTTTTGTGACAGGCTTATTTCACATAGCATAATATGTGAACATGTAACATTAAGAAAGACTTTTACATTGTCTACCTTTATAAACTATGGGCCAAAGAAGATGACCATGTTAAGTTAATTAATAATGAAAGGATAAGCCTATAAATTATACATTAACAGTTTAATTCTAGTTAACCGTTGGTCATTCCCAATATTATTTACAATTTACAGACTTTTGGGTTAATTTCATAAAATAGAAATACTCTATCATAATTAATATTAAAGACCAATGAATGAATTTTCTGAAGCTACATTCTAAACTTATCTAGAATTCAAGATAGCTGGCTAGATATAGCTAGGTTGTGCCTCTTCCATGCAGAGGAACCAAAATATCAACTAAATCTTCACACTTCAAACAGACCTTTTGTGAGAAAGCACTGAAATTCAACAAAGGGGCAATGGAAGATACCATGGTTAAAGAGAGGCTGCCCGCTCAGAGTTGCTGCTGGGTGCCAGGACCAGCCACAAGACCCAGACCTGGACCCAAGGAAGGGTAAGTGAAGGAACACCACAGTACCACATTCCCATCACGAACCTGAGTTCCTAGCTACAGGAGAGTTCCGTGACTACAACCGGCCTTTGCACTGGCAGAGGGAGATACCTGGAGACCACCCAGAGGCACTGCCTGCAGTCACATGGACCCCAAAAGGTTTTAGTGTACGGGACAGTTGCAGCAAAACATGACGCTGGGCTCCCACCTGCTAAGGCTCTCTATCCTGCCCTAAGCAGCTGCAGACACTGCTATCTGCTGGACTGAGAAGTGATCAGGGCCCAGACACGCTCATATGCCCCATAGACAGGCTCCACCACCATTGCTGCAGGACTAAGGGCCATCTGAATCATATATCTCATGCCTGCCAGTTCTTCCCAAGATTGCCTGCCTGGCTGTTTCCGCAGGGAATCTCCACAGCATACATTCTATTGCCCTGCCTAAGTATTTTGCTGGTGACCTGGGAGCAGTTCTTTCCCCCTACCATATCCAGTGACTGAGCCTGAACGGCCAGAGGAGAAATCCACTGGCCTTGTCCCGGTTTCCCAGGACATAAGCCCACTGCCCAGGGGTACAGAGATGAGACTTGTGGTCTAATCTCTAGCAGGGGAGGACCCCTCAGTGTCAGAACACAGAGAAGAGTGTGGTGTGGGCTTGTGTGGTGGCATGAAATCTGGGTGCTCCTCCCTTCATGAAACTAGACCATAAAACTCTTAGAAGAAAATATAGAGCAAAAGCTCTATGACATTGGATTTGGCAGTCATTTTCTAGATATGATACAAAAGGCACAAGCAACAAAAGAATAAATAGATAAATTGGGCTTCATGAAATGAAAACATTTTGTACATCAAAAGATAATATCAACAGCATAAAAAGGCAGCCCACAGAACAGGAGAAAATATTTTCAAATCATGTATCTGATAAGGGAGTAATATCCAAAAATATACAGAGAACTGCTAAAACTCAACCAAAAAAACCCAAATTACTCAATTCAAAAATGGGCAAGGACTTGAATAGATATTTCTTCAAAGAAGCTATACCAAGTGGCCATTAAGCACATGAAAAGATGCTCAACAATACCAATTAGGCAAATGCAAATCAAAACTCGATGAGATATTGCCTCAC
Organism: Colobus angolensis palliatus; assembly: GCF_000951035.1. NCBI lineage: Eukaryota > Metazoa > Chordata > Mammalia > Primates > Cercopithecidae > Colobus > Colobus angolensis. The sequence goes on along the minus strand of NW_012114489.1, from coordinate 3,437,247 downwards.
ACCCATTAGGTTGGCTACTATTTTAAAAAAAGCAGAAAACAGCAAGTGTTGGTGAGGATGTGGAGAAATTATAACCCTTGAACGTTGTTTCTAGGAATGTAAAATGGTACAACTACTTTGTAAAAAAGGGTGGCAGCTCCCCAAAACATTAAAAATAGTATTATCATATGATCCCTCAGTTCTACTTTTGTGTATGTACCAAAATAAATGGAAAGCAGGGTCTCAAAGAGATTTCGTGCATCCATGTTTATAGCAGCACTATTCACGATGACTAAAATTTGGAAGCAATCCATGTGCCCATTGTTGGATGAATTGGTAAGCAAAATACCTACAATGGAGTATTATTCAGCCTTAAAAGGACTGAATTTCTGACATAATGCTACCACATGGATGAACCTAGAGGACATTATGCTAAATGAAATAAGCTATTCACAAAAACAAAAATACTGTGTGATTCTCTTAAGGAAGTACTTAGAATAGACAAAATTATAGACAGACAGTAGAATGGTGCCAAGGGGCAGGGGGAGGAAGAAATGAGGAGGCATTGTTTAATGGGTATAGAGTTTCAGTCTTAGAAGATGAAAAGTGTTAAGGTAATGAATAGTGGTGATGGTTGCACAATATTATAACTATTTAATACCACTGTACACTTAAAAATGGTTAAGATGGTAAATTTTATGTGTATTTTACCACAAAAAATGGGAAAATAGATCTACAATAGTAAGTGCTTTTAGAAATATAATAGCAGAGAATAAAACTGTACTAGAAATACCTTAGGCAAAGGAACATTTAAACTTTGAGCCGTTTTTAATCTTCAGGATCAACATGACAAGATGGTAATGGTTTAGAATAATAATTTTTTTCAAATCAAACAAATATGTATTTTAATATGTCCAAGTTTGGCCTAAAGAGGAAAAATACACTTTTCCCTTTTTGTTATTTCTAAGAAGAAACTCAAAATAATTAAATATATCCTAAAACTACTGAGAGATTTAAGCTACTTTTACCTGGATGTATTCCACTTACACCCCTGTTAAAGGGCTGATAGGTGTTACATGGTTAGGATAATTGTAGTATATTATCAGGTTGGCAGATGCTCAATAATCATTTTTATCCTCATTAGGCAACAATAGATACAAATAAAAGGACACCTGTTGGTGTTCTTACAGCTGTGTCTGAATTAGAAGGCACTAGTACTCATTATTCCAGACGGTGGGTGACTCAGAGGAGTTCTGGCATTTTTCATGATGATAGCTGCATGTAAATACTTGGATCATCCTGGCGAATCCTACTGCCCAGCTCAGTGTTTCTGTTTAGGCAGTTCCTTCTCCTGCTGTATGTGTAAGCACCAGAGAATATTTATAAAGCTATAGTACAGGAATTAGATTCAGGAAACACAAGTGACTCCAGTATTATATCTGCATTTGTAAGGCACAAGAAGCAAGTATTTTAAAACTCAGGAACGTATTATTATTTCAGCTTTAGTACATACAAAATATGCTAGGTGGCTTATTCAGGCCACTAGTTGATTATCCAATGACCTAGTCATAAAAAATTCATTCATGAGGAAATAGTAAGAATCCTTACCTTTCTGAGGGTTGGTCTGTTATTCAATTATACATAGATTTCTATACCCACGTAGCAAAGATAATACTAAGTGGAATTATTCCATTTCACTTCTATTAGGTTTTGCTGCCTGAAATGTAACTATAAATAAATAAGATGTTTTAAAATGCTCCATATCTTTTTTTTTTTTTTTTTTTTTGAGATAGAGTCTCACTCTGCCGCCCAGGCTGGGGTGCAGTGGTGCAATCTCGGCTCACTGCAAGCTCCGCCTCCCGGGTTCGCGCCATTCTCCTGCCTCAGCCTCCCGAGTAGCTGGGACTACAGGCGCCCGCCACCGCGCCCGGCTAGTTTTTTGTATTTTTTTAGTAGAGACGGGGTTTCACCGTGTTAGCCAGGATGGTCTCGATCTCCTGACCTCGTGATCCGCCCGTCTCGGCCTCTCAAAGTGCTGGGATTACAGGCTTGAGCCACCGCGCCCAGCCTAAAATGCTCTATATCTTAAACATTCAAATAACTTTATTATTTAAAGATTTTACCTTGTGAGAAGGCATGTATTACATGGAAGGCACATCATTACATTAATGATGTTATCATTGCTCAAACATTTTTGAAAGTCATTTTCTGGAATTTGGTAGAAGCTAGTTTATGTGTCATGTGACAAAGAATAGTCATATCTTACATATCAGAGAACTAGTGAATGGATATACTGATATCTCTTATTAAACTTAATTACAGTTTTCTAATCTTCAGAAGCAAAAACTAAGTCACCTTAAACAATTTTGTATTTCAAGCATAATAAGTATAGATTGAAAGTAGTAAAACCATATTTAGCTAGTAGTCTCCATTTTGAAATAATTCCTGAGGATGTCTATGTAAATTAGCAAGAAGTTTTTTCTTCTTCTTTCTTTCTTTTCTTTTTTTTTTTTGAGACAGAGTTTCACTCTGTTGCCCAGGCTGGAGTGCCAGTGGCGCTATCTTGGCTCACTGCAAACTCCGCCTCCCGAGTTCAACTGATTCTCCTGCCTCAGCCTCCTGAGTAGCTGGGATTACAGGTGTGCACCCTCACGCCTGGCTAATTTTTGTTTTTTGGTTTTGTTTTTTGGTTTTCTGAGAGAGTCTCACTCCACCACCCAGGCTAGAGTGCAGTGGCACCATCTCAAATCACTGCAACCTCTGCATCCCAGGTACAAGTGATTCTCCTGCCTCAGCCTCCCGAGTAGCCGGGACTACAGGTGTGTACCACCACACTCGGCTAATTTGTTTTTTTTTTTTTTTCTATTTTTAGTAGAGACGGGGTTTCACCATGTTGGCCAGGCTGGTCTCGAACTCCTGACCTAGTGATCCACCTGCCTCGGCCTCCTAAAGTGCTGGGATTACAGGCATGAGCCACCATGCCCAGCCAATTTTTGTATTTTTGGTAGAGATGGGGTTTCACCATGTTGGCCAAGCTAGTCTCAAACTCCTGACCTCAGGTGATCTGCCCACTTCAGCCTCCCAAAGTGCTGGGATTATAGGCATGAGCCACTGCACCTGGCCATGAATTGTTGCTATTTTTGGGAAACAGCAGCAATTCAGAATACTGAGGCATTCTGGACATAGAACAAAAACAACAATTTAATATATGTCTTAATGAAGTTTTTATATTGGCTAATACATACTTGCCTTGTGTATTAGCGTATACTCAGAAGTTTCTTGTATCAAGTAATTTTAAGAAGAATTCACATATAGTCTTGATAATATCATAAATTTGCCTAATGAGCTTCTCTTTATAATCAGTACCAAGTGACACTTCAGCTCAGCCCCTGCCCAAATGATCAAAGGAACACAGGCTGGACGATGCAAATTGTCCTGGTTTTTTATTCTTGCCTTGGTTTGAAAATTCTCCCACATACAAATTGTCTACTATGTGTCTACATGTGAGATATATAGAGATGTATCTCTATATATATCTTTTAATGTCTATGTCTATTCATATCTATATCCGTATCTAATATTTCTCTCTTTAGTTCTAGGCATGTGTGAAAGGTGCGAAATGGTAGTCTGCAGGCTAACTTTGCTTATGTTCATTCTTCAGAATATTGACTCACAAGTATTTGAAATTTGAACTATTTAAAAATCAAATTTTAAAATCCAGCTTTCTGGCTTCCTTTGAACAGTCAGAAGGTCTGGCAATACTGTTCTATTCCTGCCACCACACCCAGTTAATTTTTGTATTTTTAGTAGAGACAGGGTTTCACCATGTTGGCCAGGCTGGTCTCAAATTCCTGACCTCAGGCAATCCTCCCGCCTCGGCCTCCCAAAGTGCTGGGATTACAGGCATGAGCCACCGTGCCTGGCCACATTTAACATTCTTGTTTCAACTTACAATTCCTTTTTCTTACTAAGTGGTCATGATGTATTGTAATTATAAACCCTGAGAATCATATACCACTGCATCTTCAGAAAACATATAGTAAGATTATTTCCAAGTGGTGAAATTATAGACCTTTGTTTTGTTTTTTCTTTGGGATTTGTGGCATTGACCATGAATTGTTTTTGTAATTAGAAAAAAAATCAATTAATATACTATGTTTTAAAGAAGGAAACGACGTATAGACCAGGAATGAGCAAGAAGGATTGTTTTTGGTGTAAATACATTTTATCCCAAACACTCTACCAGCCCAAGCAGCATAATTGGAGATAAAAGGCCAGGTGTTTGCCTTTCAGCTGCTCAATTCAATACAGGGAGGTTTTTTTTTTTTTGGGTTTTTTGTTTTGTTTTGTTTCGTTTTTTAATGTTTTCTCCCAAATGCTGAGACCTATATTCCCAAGCCTATGTATATATATTCACATTCATGTAGATGAATCATGTCAACCTAAATCAAGCTGGACAAGAAGGAAATCTGAGTACATTAAAAATAAACTTCGCTTTTGAATATACACACGAGTGATGTTTTCCAAACTAGCAGAATCAAGTTTGTAACTTGGGTGCTTGTCAAAAACACAGATTCCCGAGTCTCATCACAGAATTCCAACCAGAATCTCCAAGATCAGTCTAGTTTGGGATATAACAAGCTAGAACTGGGTTTAAGCTTGTTCCTGCACCCCTTCATCTTAGGAACCCTGGAGGAATTAATATTTTTTAAAGAGCCTGTATTTTTCTCCAAGTGCAGTGCTCTATCATCACTCCAGAGCCCCACGTGTCAAATGGCATTATCACAACCAATACCAAAAGGAAAATAAATATGAAAAACAGAGGCTTTGAGCTCATCACACTAGATAACTAATCATATGTGTCAGGAAAGTGATTTTTGTGTATTTTATTATTATCTGACTTCTTTAAAATTGTTGTTGGAGTATTTGGTCATGTTTTCTGTGAGCATTTATAGCATTCTGGATTCTTTAACAAATCAATATTATTTTCTCAATCTTCCTGGGAGAGAATTAAAATTGTGATTGGTTATCAACAGAGCATTCTGCCACAGTGATACCTTCTTCTCAAATATCTACTAACAAAGATAGTGCTTCCAAATGCCTCTCAGTTCATGTTTTGCCAAAGCTGCTCAGGGAAAGGAAAAGCTAAGCTTATCCGTTTCTCCTTGCTGCCATTATACATTCTTTGAAACCCACGTGTTTACATGTGCCCTGAAAGAAAACTAATGAATTCTATTTCCTCCACTGACGGCAATCTGAGCTGAGCACAGGCGGCAGTGATGCAATCGTTGTTTGATTCATCCTGCCCACAGTTCTGCACCTGTGCCATTGCCAGCAGGAGCAAAGCTGTGGAACATAACACTTTGCTCATCCACATCCCCAGGGATGAGCAAGTGTACACACCAAGGAAAACAAACTCATAATGCAAGTTATTTATATTAACAATTGATATGTACAGTTTATACAAACCATTTCCTAATATATTGTGTCTTATCATAAAGTTTAAACAACATCATATAAGTATCTATAGCTCGTCTGCTCATCAGAAGGATAAAATCCCTCAGGGCTGTGAAGCTTCTCTTTTCCTGGCCATCAACAAGGCAACCAGCAGCTCAAAGGCCAGAGCAGATGGAATACCATAGCTTCCCCGGATGCTTCTCAGGATTTAACCAGAGGCCCTAACCCCGTTTGGACTCACTAATCAGTTCCATTTTCTTTGGGACAGTAATTAAGAAGGCTCTTCCTGGTTGATTACTTCTAGCTCACCACCTCTCAAACCTCCTGTCTCAGCCACATCTCTAATATAGGGTCTTGAGGGAAGGGTTCTTTTTTTTTTTTTTGGCTGAGCACAGGGGATTTTATTGATGGTACATGACAAGGTGGGGCTCCCTAGGCCCCTCCCCTCTTCAAGGGGTCTACATGGAAACTGAGGGGAGATTCAGTGTGGTGGGGGACTGAGTGTGGCAGGGACTCCCCAGCAGTGAGGGCTTCTCTCTTCCTCTTGTGCTCTCGCTGGGGCTGGTGGTTCAGGGGTCTTACTCCTTGGAGGCCATGTGGGCCATGAGGTCCACCACCCTGTTGCTGTAGCCAAATTCGTTGTCATACCAGGAAATGAGCTTGACAAAGTGGTCGTTGAGGGCAATGCCAGCCCCAGCGTCGAAGGTGGAAGAGTGGGTGTCGCTGTTGAAGTCGGAGGAGACCACCTGGTGTTCAGTGTAGCCCAGGATGCCCTTGAGGGGGCCCTCCGACGCCTGCTTCACCACCTTCTTGATGTCATCATATTTGGCAGGTTTTTCCAGACGGCAGGTCAGGTCCACCACTGACACGTTGGCAGTGGGGACACGGAAGGCCATGCCAGTGAGCTTCCCGTTCAGCTCAGGGATGACCTTGCCCACAGCCTTGGCAGCGCCAGTAGAGGCAGGGATGATGTTCTGGAGAGCACCGCGGCCATCACGCCACAGTTTCCCAGAGGGGCCATCCACAGTCTTCTGGGTGGCAGTGATGGCGTGGACTGTGGTCATGAGTCCTTCCACGATACCAAAGTTGTCATGGATGACCTTGGCCAGGGGTGCTAAGCAGTTGGTGGTGCAGGAGGCGTTGCTGACGATCTTGAGGCTGTTGTCATACTTCTCATGGTTCACACCCATGACGAACATGGGGGCGTCAGCAGAGGGGGCAGAGATGATGACTCTTTTGGCTCCCCCCTGCAAATGAGCCCCAGCCTTCTCCATGGTGGTGAAGACGCCAGTGGACTCCACGACGTACTCAGCGCCAGCATCACCCCACTTGATTTTGGAGGGATCTCGCTCCTGGAAGATGGTGATGGGGCTTCCGTTGATGACAAGCTTCCCGTTCTCAGCCTTCACGGTGCCATGGAACTTGCCATGGGTGGAATCATACTGGAACATGTAAACCATGTAGTTGAGGTCAATGAAGGGGTCATTGATGGCAACAATATCCACTTTACCAGAGTTAAAAGCAGCCCTGGTGACCAGGCGCCCAATACGACCAAATCCGTTGACTCCGACCTTCACCTTCCCCATGGTGTCTCAGGGATGCACTGGCGATGCAAAAGAAGATGCGGCTGACTCTCGAACAGGAGGAGCAGAGAGCCAGGGAAGGGTTCTTAAGAATGCCAGATCCCATTTGCTCCACATGCCAGTTAGTCCTGCCCACATCACACCAACCTAGCCAGCCAAGACACCTGAGCCCCTCACAGAGCCAAAAACCAATATGCCTGCCAGCATGACTAGGCCTCCCTTTCCTACACTCTATTCTTGCTCCCCTCAAATCCAATCAAAGCAATTCAGTTGAGGAACAAAAACATACTGAGGGTTTAAATTAGCTAGAAACGTGAAAGAAGTTGTATCATTCCAGTCAGGAGACAGAAATCAAACCAGTAATTTGAACAGGGAAAATATAATATAAAAAATCGTTAACTAGTAAAAGATGGTTAGGTACCAAAGGGGTAAAAGAGAACTCTAAAGAATACAAGAATAGTTTGTGACCATCCTGGCCAACATGGTGAAATCCTGTCTCTATCAAAAATACAAAAATTAGCTGGGTGCTGTGGTGGGTGCCTGTAATCCCAGCTACTTGGGAGGCTGAGGCAAGAAAATTGCTTGAACCTGGGAGGCAGAGGTTGCAGTGAGCCGAGATCACACCACTGCACTCCAGCCTGGGTGACAGAGCAAGACTCCATCTCAGGGAAAAACAAAAAAGAATACAGGAATAGCAAATAATGTAGTGAGAAGCTATCCCCTCTACGGCTGAGGGAGATTATCCAAAACTGAGATTTTGCTCCCATTGGAGAAAGTTTGAATGTAGCCCACTGGATGGCAGAGAGGATCACTAGGATGCCTTAGGCAGAGCTAGTTCACAGTCAGTGGTTCAGGATGGTGAACAAATCCCACCCACGAGTGTGTTGGAGAAACTCCCTGCATGACGAGTACCATGGAGTCTTTCATATATCACTAGCAGCAATGCCATCATAGCAAGAAGTAAAGCACCCCAAAACCAGCAAGAGAAGCCCCTTCCTCTGTTACACCTTGCAGTATCCCTACAGTGCCCTCTACTGACAAGGCTTAACTTGTGCCAACTTGTGCCATTGTGCCAACTAGCCAAATAAATGTTTACAGGCTCCAACTTCAATATCAAAAAAACAGCATACCTTCTCACCACTCCTATTCAACATTATACTGGAAGTCCTAGTTAATGCAATAAGAAGAGGTATACATATTGGGACAAAAGAAATAAAACTTGCTTTGCTCTCAGACAACACAATTGTCTATGTAGAAAACCCCCAAAGAAATAACAAAATAACTCCTGGAACTAGTAAGTGATTTTGGCAAGGTTCAGGATACAAGGTTAATATACAAAAGCCAATTGCCTTCCTATACACCCACAATGAACAATTGGAATTTGAAATTAAAAATACAACACTATTTACATTAAAACAAAAAATTATATACTTAGGCATAAATCTAACAAAATACCTATAAATTTATATAAGGAAAACTACAAAACTGATGAAAGATATAAAAGAAGAGTTAAATAAATGGAGACATACTCCACGTTTATGGATAGCAAGACTCAGTATTGTCAAGATGTTCCCAACTTGATCTACAGCAAGCTTGTCCAACCCGTGGCCCACAGGCCACGTGCAACTCAGCTTTGAATGCAGCTGAACACAAATTAGTAAACTTTCTTAAAACACTATGAGATTTGTTTGCCATTTTTTTTTTTTAGCTCATCAGCTATCATTAGTGTTAGTGTATTTTATGTGTGGCCCAAGACAATTCTTCTTCCATTGTGGCCCAGGGAAGCCAAAAGATTGGACACCCCTGATCTATAGAGTCAAAAAAATCCCAGTTAAAATCCCAGAAAATTACTTCATGGCTATTGGCAAACTGATTTAAATGTTTATATGAAGAGGCAAAAGACCAAATAGAGCTGGCACAATATTGAAGAAAAAGAAAAAAACAGAGAACTGACATTATGTGACTTCAGGACTTACTATAAATCTACAGTAATATTGTGTGATGTTAGTGAAAGAACAAAGAGATTAATAAGTCAGAATAGAGGGCCCAGAAATAGACCCATCCAAGAATAATCAACTGATCTTTGACAAAGGAGAAAAGGCAATTCAGCCGAGAAAGAATTGCTTTCCAACAAATAGTGCTGGAACAATTGAACATCCATAGCTAAGAAAATGAATGTGCACCCTGACTTTACCCCGTTCACAAAAATTAACTCAAAATGAATCATGACCCTAAAAGTAACATGCAAAACTGTTAACTCCTAGAAGATAACATAGGAGAAAATCTATGTAACCTAGGGGTTGGCAGTGAGTTTTTAGATACAACACCAAAAGGATGATCCATGAAAGAAAAAAGTGGTAAGATGTCCTCTAATAGGTGATGGGATAAATGAACTGTGGTACATCCACACAATGAAATATTCTTCAGCGATAAAAAGAAATGGGCCATTAAGCTACAAAAAGATATTCAGGAACTTTAATGCGTATCACTAAGTAAAACATGCCAGTCTGAAAAGGTTACACACTGTATTGCTGAGACCAGCTTGGTCATGGAGACCCTAACCCAGTGGTGCTAGAGGAACTAAAGACACACACACACAAATATAGCATGTGGAGTGGGAAACAGGGGACTCATAGCCTTCAGAGCTGAGAGCCTCAAACAGAGATTTACCCACATATTTGCTGACAGCAAGCCAGTGATAAGCACTGTTTCTATAGATTATAGATTAACTAAAAGTATTCCTTACGGAAAACAAAGGGATGGGCTGAAACAAAGGGATGGGCTCTGGCTAGTTATCTGCAGCAGGAACATGTCCTTAAGGCACAGATCACTGATGCTATTGTTTGTGGTTCAGAAACGCCTTTAAGCGGTTTTCTGCCCTGGGTGAGCCAGCTGTTCCTTGCCCTCATTCTGATAAACCCACAACCTTCAGTGTGGACATGATGTCCATCACGAACATGTCACAGTGCTGCAGAGATTTTGTTTATGGCCAGTTTTGGGGCCAGTTTATGGCCAGATTTGGGGGCTTATCCCCAGCACTGTATAATTCTAACTATGTGCCTTTCTGAAAAAGGCAAAATCATAGAGACAGGAAAAAGATCAGTGGTTGTCCAGGGTACAAGCAGGAAAAGGAAGAAGGAGAGGGATAAATAAATGGAACACAGGGAATTTTGAGAGCAGTAAAACTATTTTGTATGATATTGCAATGGTGGACACATGACATGATATGCATTTGTCAAAACCCATAGAACTGGGCAGGCTCACGCCTGTAATCCCAGCACTTTGAAAGCTGAGGTAGTAGGATTGCTTGAGCCTAGGAGTTCAAGACCAGCCTGGGAAACATAGGGAGACCCTGTCTCTCAAAAAAAAAAAAAAAAAAAAAACTTAAAAATCGGCTGGGCGTGGTGGCATGTGCCTGTAGTTCCAGCTACTTACAAGGCTGACGTTGGAGGATCACTTGAGCACTGGAGGTTGAGGCTGCAGTGAGCCATGATCATGCCACTGCACTCCAGCCTGGGTGATAGATTGAAACTTTTTTAACAACCAGTTCTCTTTCTTTATGAAGGGCAAAGGGGAAATTTTAATTAAAAAAAAACAAACAAAAAAAACGGGCTCTTGAGGGAACTAATAGAGTGAGAACTCACTCACCCCTGAAGGAGGGCACTAATCTATTCATGAGATATTTACCCCCATGACCCAAACACCTCCCACTAGGTCCCACTTCCCAATGCTGTCACACTGAGGATTAAATTTCAATATGAGATTTGGTGGGGACAAATAAACATATCCAAACCATAGCACCAAGGTAGCACATAAATGCATGATAGTAATAATGAGAAAACTATCTATGGAAGGGAGAGGACATATATAAGAACTCTCTGTACTCTTTCCTAAATTTTTCTGTAAACCTAAAACTACTCTATAAAACAAAATCTTTTTTTTTTCAAAAGCAGACACCGAAAGGTGGATTTAGAATAGAGAGGCAATAAATTGATAACTGGCACAGAGGCCAGTAGGGTGGTTTCACTGTTTATAAAGCTAATAGAACCTTTAATCAAGGAAGAGAAATGTCATAGTGTACTCTTGTATGGTCAGACAATGACTAGAGTATTATAGCCCAGTTTATGCAGGACATTGGCCTTCTGAAAAGTATTAAGCATAGTTAGAAGTCTAGAAACTCTGACCTGTTAGGAAATTTAAGGAAAATGAGATGTTTAACTTGAGAAAACGTAATTTTAAAGAATATAACAGTTATCTTCAAATCCTAGAAAAGTTGTCACATAGATAAAATAATCAATATATTGTATGTTTCTTTAGTGGTCAGTACAAGGTTTCATGGAAGTTACAGTGAATTGAACATAACATTTATAATTGCCTAAATATTGGGCAGGCTGCCTTGGAAAGAATTAGGTTTAAGCAAGTCTGGAAAATCACTTATCGGAATAAATGCAGAAATAACTCCTATATGACTTTCTGGAAAAGACGTGAAGGTGAACTAAATCTAGATGATTTCTAAGGTCCCCTACAACTCCAAAATCTATGAAAAATGACAAAAGTCATATAAAGTTTTGAAAGATAAGTAGGAGTTAAGCTCACTATGAAAGAGGCAGAGGACACATATGTGTATTATTTATGCTACAGTGAAGGAGTAAAATATGGCAGAGTAAAAGTTGTGTATTTCCTTACAGTGCTGTATACATAATAGGAGACAAATAACAACTTGGAAACTATTTAATTCAGTTTTGAAAGGTGTATTTTTTTATCTTTTCTAAATTTTATTTTATTTTATTTTATTTATTATTATTTTTTTGAGATGGAGTCTCGCTCTGTCGCCAGGCTGGAGTGCAGCGGTGCAATCTCAGCTCACTGAAACTTCCGCCTCCTGGGCTCAAATGATTCTCCTGCTTCAGCCTCCCAAATAGCTGGGATTACAGGTGCACACCACCACACCCAGCTAATTTTTGTATTTTTAGTAGAGATGGAGTGAAAGGTATATTTTCAATGTTATCAGGGATCCTGAATAAAATTTGGCCTGTCCAAATTCCACCCCCCACAGGCTACAACTACGAGGGATGGAATCCTGAGAAAAGTAGGAAAAAGGTGAGCTAGGAAAAAGGAGGTGTTACCATGTCACCAAAGACAAGAGAAATATTTCCATAAAAAATGAGTGGTCAAGAGTGGCAAATATAATTGTACAGTTCGAAGTAACACAAGACTGAAAAATGTCCTTTGGATTTGACAGTTAGAAGTTATACCTTAATGTCAGTAGTATGTTGGTACAAGCTAGATTTTTGAAAATCAAGGCAGTGCACCAATCCATTAAGAAAAGTGAACACCTCCAGCAGGCAATCTGAAAAACGTTGAAAAGAGTACCCATGCCAGGAAATTGCTGTAGATTTTTCTCGTTCCTTGGCTTATTTACAGATAATTCAGACTACACTTGTGAATGTTTATCTGCCTATTCTGGATTTTTTGCCTTCCTGTTAACAATTTACCACTAACTGCCACCTGACAAACCCTTTAATGTGGCTTTGTTTTACCAAAGCCCTTAACAGAAACAGTGGCAGCTCTGCCCAATCCAATTTCTTCAATGAGCCTCTAGGTCCATCTCTGCACCCAGTAGGTGAGTGTAGACTATGTTTTGAAGCAGATTGACTGTGAAAGAAAAGATAAAGATGAGAAAGGCTTGAAGAGAACATTTTGGGACACATTCATAGGCTGAGAGGAATGGTCCTGTGGAGAAGGAATGGAGAGAGGGTCTCCCTATCCCCAGCAATTCTTACAGTGCCACTGAAAATTTTCTTCCTTAAAATTAACTTTGTATCACTCTATAAAAATTTATGAACGGCGGGGGGGAGGGGGATAGGGCCAAGATGGCCGACTAGAAGCAGCAGCACTCAGAGGATCCCATCAGAAAAAACCATAACAAGCTTGTGAATCCTCCACGGGCAACCAAGGTATCCAGGTTGTCTCATCAAAATTGACTAGAAGGCTGGTGTAACTCACTGAGAGAAGGAAGAGCAGTGTGGTGCAGGCAGTCCACCTGAGAGCCACACAGGGAAGGGGAACCCCCTTCCCCCAGCCAAGGGAGGCAGAGAGTGAGTGCACTACCTAGCCGGGGGAAACTGTACTTTTTCCATGGAACTGTGCAACCCACGGATTGGAAGTTTCCACTCACAAACCCACACCACCAGGGCCTAGCGTCCCAACTCTGGAACACGCAGATTCTTACAGCCTCTTAGCTGGAATTTGCTTAAGCCTACCCAACTCCCGGGGGTTGGGGGAAGGGACAACCAGCACCGGCTGCAGCTGCGGCTGCCTGCTGTCTAAGCTCTTTGAGCACCTTGTTAGAGGGGCAGCCACCGGCGCTGGGACTCACAACTGCCTAACACGCTAAGCTCCGTAGGCAAGGAAGGGCAGCACCCATTTCTATAGCTCCAGGCTGTGCTTTTCCCCTGCTGGAGCCAGGGAGGCTGGACGGCTTGCTCCCAAGACTTATCCCCACAGCCCAACACACTGGCTGTGGAACTCTGCTGCCAGAGCGCCTCTTCAGCTCTAACCCTGACTCATCCTTCCTCAGTGGGCGGGGCTTCCCTGCAGGATCTCCGATAACTCCAACCAGAGGCTCAGGGACAGAATCTGGATCTCATTGGGCCTTAGGCCCTAAGGGGAGAGGTAGCTGCAGTCTCCGCGGACCAGCAGATTTAGCCTCTCCTCCTGGTAGTTCTGAGGAATCCGGGCATCCCAGACAAGCAGGTTTCCCCCCAGCGAAACACACCCTCTCCACCAAGGGACAAAGTGCTTTGTTAAATAGGTCCTGCTCCCTGTGCCACTCAACTGGGTGAGACCCTCCAACAGGGGTTGTCAGACACCCTATATAGGAGCAATCCTACTGGTATCAGGTTGGTGCCCCTCGCCGTCAAAGGTCCCAGAAGAAGGAGCAGGCACCCATCTTTGCTGCTCTCCAGCCTCTTTGAGTGACATCTCCAGGCACGGGAGCAAATCAGATTAATAAGGCCTGAAGTGAACCCCCGGCAAATGGCAGCAGCCCTATAGAAGAGGGACCTGACTACTAAAAGAAAAACAAACAAGCAGAAAGTGACAACAACAGCATCAACAACAACAACAAAAAGGCCCCCACAAAACTCCATCCAAGAATCAGCAGCCTCAAAGACCGAAACTAGACAAACTCATGAAGATGAGAAAGAATCAATGAAAAAATGTGAAAAACTCAAAAGTCCAGAGTGCCTCTTCTCCAAATGATCACAATGTCTTTCCATCAAGGGTGTAGAACTGGATGGAGGATCAGATGGATGACAGAAGTAGGCTTCAGAAGATGGGTAATAAAAAACTATGATGAGCTGAAGGAACATGTTCTAACCCAATGCAAAGAAGGCAAGAACCTTGATAAAAGGTTAGAGGAATTGCTAACTAGTTTAGAGAGGAAGATAAATGACCTGAGGGATCTGAAAAACACAGCACGAGAACTTCATGAGGCATACACAAGTATCAACAGCCGAATCAACCAAGCAGAAGAAAGGATATCAGAGTCTGAAGACCACCTTACTGAAATAAGACATGCAGACAAGAATAGAGAAAAAAGAATGAAAATGAATGAACAAAGCCTCCAAGAAATATGGGATTTCATAAAAAGACTGAACCTACAATTGATTGGAGTACCAGAAGGAGATGGGGAAAATGGAAACAAGCTGGAAAACACACTTCAGGATATTATCCAGGAGAACTTCCCCAACCTAGCAAGACAGGCCAATATGCAAATTCAGGAAATACAGAAAACACCATTAAGATACTCCACAAGAAGATCAACCTCAAGACACATACTCATACTCATCAAATTCTCCAAGGTCAAAATGAAGGAAAAACTGTTAAGGGCAGCCAGAGAGAAAGGCCAGGTCACCTACAAAGGGAAGCCCATCAGACTAACAACAGACCTTTCAGTAGAAACTCTGCAAGCCAGAAGAGATTGGGGGTCAATATTCAACATTCTCAAAGAAAAGAATTTTCAACCCAGAATTTCATATCCAGCCAAACTAAGCTTCATAAGCGAAGGAGAAATAAAATCCTTTCCAGCAAATGCTGAGGGATTTTGTTACCACCAGGCCTGCCCTGCAAGAGCCCCTGAAAGAAGCACTAAATATGGAAAGGAAAAACTGCTACCAGCCACTGCAAAAACACACCAAAATATAAAGACCAATGAGTCTACAAAGAAATGGCATCAACTAGTTTGCAAAATAACCAGATAGCATCATGATGACAGGATCAAATTCACACATAATATTAACCTTAACTGTAAATGGACTAAATGCCACAATTAAAAGACACAGACTGGCAAATTGGACAAGGAGTCAAGACCCATCAGTGTGCTATATTCAGGAGACCCATCTTACATGCAAAGATACACACAGGTTCAAAATACAGGGATGGAGGAAAATTTACCAAGCAAATGGAAAGCACAAAAAAGCAGGGGTTGCAATCCTAGTCTCTGACAAAACAGACTTTAAACCAACAAAGATCTAAAAAGACAAAGAAGGGCATTACATAATGGTAAAGGGAACGATTCAACAAGAAGAGCTAACTATTCTGAATATACATGCGCCCAATACAGGAGCACCCAGATTCATAAAGCAAGTTCTTAGAGACCTACAAAGACACTTAAACTCACACACAGTAATAGTGGGAGACTTTAACACCCCACTGTCAGTATTAGACAGATCAACGACACAGAAAATTAACAAGGATATTCAGGGCTTGAACTCAGCTCTGGATCAAATGGACCTAGTAGACGTCTACTGAACTCTCCACCCCAAATCAACAGAATATACATTCTTCTCAGTGCCACATGGTACTTATTCTAAAATTGACCACATAATTGGAAGTAAAACACTCCTCAGCAAATTCAAAAGAAATAAAATCATACCAAACAGTCTCTCATATCATGGTGCAATCAAATTAGAACTCAGGATTAAGAAACGAACTCAAAACCACACAATTTCATGGAAATTGAACAACCTGCTCCTGAATTACTCTTGGGTAAATAAGGAAATTAAGGCAGAAATCAAGAAGTTCTTTGAAACCAATGAGAACAAAGAGATAATGTAGCAAAATCTCTAGGACATGGCTAAAGCAGTGTTAAGAGGGAAATTTATAGCACTAAATCCCCATATCAGAAAGTTAGAAAGATCTCAAATTCACACCCTAACATCACAATTAAAAGAGCTAGAGAGACAAGAGCAAACTAATCCAAAAGCTAGCAGAAGACAAGAAATAACTAAGAGCAGAGAAGAATTGAAGGAGTTAAAGACACAAAAAACCCTCCAAAAAAAAAAAATTCAACAAATCCAGGAGCTGTTTTTTTTTAAAAAAAGTTAATAAAATAGATAGACTGCTAGCTAGACTAATAAAGAATAAAAGAGAGAAGAATCAAATAGACACAATAAAAAATGATAAAGGGGATACCACCACTGACCCCACAGAAATACAAACTACCAGAGAGAATACTATAAACACCTTCATGCAAATAAACTAGAAAATCTAGAAGAAATGGATAATTTCCTGGACACTTACACTCTTCCAAGACTAAACCAGGAAGAAGTTGAATCCCTGAATATACCAATAACAAGCTCTGAAATTGAGGCAGTAATCAATAGCCTACCAACCAAAATTTTGCAATCTACCACCCATCTGACAAAGGTCTAATATCCAGAATTTACAAGGAACTTAAACATATTTACAAGAAAAAGACAACCCCATCAAAAAGTAGGCAAAGGATATGAACAGACACTTCTCAAAAGAAGACATTTATACGGCCAACAAACATATGAAAAAAAAGCTCAACATCACCCATCATCAGAGAAATGCAAATCAAAACCACAATGAGATACCATCTCATGCCAGTCAGAATGGCAATTATTAAAAAGTCAGGAAACAATAGATGCTGGCGAGGCTGTGGAGACACAGGAACGTTTTTACACATTGGTGGGAATATAAATTAGTTCAACCATTGTGGAAGACAGTATGGTGATTCCTCAAGGCTCTAGAACAAGAAATACTATTTCACCCAGCAATCCCATTCCTGAGTATATACCCAAAGGAATATAAATCATTCTACTATAAAGACACCTGCACACATATGTTTATTGTAGCACTATTTACAATAGCAAAGACATGGAGCCAATCCAAATGCCCATCAATGATACACTGGATAAAGAAAATGTGGTATGTACACACCATGGAATACTCTGCAGTCACAAAAAGGAAAGAGATCGTGTCCTTTTCAAGGACACAGATGAAGCTGGAAGCCATCATTCTCAGCAAACTAACACAGGAACAGAAAACCAAACACTGCATGTTCTCACTCATAAGTGGGAGTTGAACATTGAGAACACATAGACAGAGAGAGGAACAACACACACTAGGGCCTTTTGGGGGTTAGGAGGTAAGGGGAGGGAACTTAGAGAATGGATCCATAGGTGCAGCAAACCACCATGGCACACGTAGACCTACATAACAAACCTACACATTCTGCTCATGTATCCCTTTTTTCTAAGAATAAAGAAAAAAAAAATTTACGAACCTCCCAGTAAAAGTCAAACCCACAATTTTAAGGCTAAAATCCTTAAATGACTTAATAAGATGTAACTACACCATCTACAAGATGGCACCAGTGATCAGATACAGGCAAGCATCAGCAGGCAAAACCAAAGAGGAGTTCAGCGAATGGTGTTAGTTTTGCCCAGTTCCAAAGTTCCCTCCAACTCATGGGGCAAAACTAGCCAAATGATGAATAACAGATGGGTTCTAAAACATGGAGGGACCACGAAGTGACTTCCTCAATCACTCTAAAGCAATGATTCTCAAATTTTGGCATCTATCAGAACCACCTGGAGGCCTTGTTAAACACAGACTGATGGGTCACTCCCAGTTTCTGATTCAGCAGGTCTCTGGTATCAGAAATTGCATTTCTAATAATTCCCAGTTGATGCTGATACTTCTGGTCTGGAACTCGCACTTACAGAACCAGTACTAGTCTATAGCAGTAATTCTCAACATTGCTGAACATCAGATTTTGTAAAATCCCAATATCCAGGTGATATTCGAAACCTAATAAAGCTGAATCACTGAGATAAGATGTAAGTATCAGTGTTTGTAAATCTCTCCCAACTGATTCCACTTCCAATATGCAGACAAAATTGAGAACTACTGCTCTGAATTATTATTCCTTATGAGTAGAGCACAGCTGGCACTTGTATGACTTGTTTATATGTTTGGATAATTGTCTTTGTGAAGCTTATGATCCTGAGACCTCATCACCTAAACTTCCACTAGCAGATCTGGGTTACAGCATACAAATCAGCATTTCAACATTCACACCACCACCACCCACAGTTAATTCTTTTGCACGTAGTACAAGAACCACATTTTGAACTTTAGATGATAAAGTTGAAGCTCCTTGTCAAAGCATACAAAGATGGCTGTAATTTGGCTCCTGTATCCCTCATAATCTCCCTCCTTAATCTTTCCTTTTGCTTCAGTCAACCTTATTTCCTCCCCTTTCCAAGCAGCACTATGCATTTCCAGCCACACGCCAGTCTCCTGGTCTTCAATGCCCTTTCACCTTTCACCACATTTAATCAGTTTATATCCATCCACAATGAATATACAACAAATAAAATAAGAAAGATGCCAAAAGCAGGAAATATTTTTTAAGGTACAACATTTAAAACTTTCAAATATTAAAAACATTAAAATGAAAATGTAAATTTGAAGAAACATTAGCAGCTTAAATGTTAGAAAAATTTTCATCCTTAATTTTAAAAGAAAAAAAATTCTTGCAGAGCAGCAGGAAAATGATAAAGGCCATAATAGTGAATAGGCAAATGAAAATTAAAAAGAGGTAATTTAAAAAACAAAAAAGGTGGCCAATAAGCACATGGTAACAATGTCCAACTTCATTAGTAAGCAAACAGATACAAGTTAAAACAACTTGTCAGGTTGACAGAGACAAAAATGCAAAGCACCCATTGATTATAAAGAGGTGGGAAAGAGGCATTCCTACACACTTCTGATTTGTAGTGGAAATTGGTATAAACTTTCAAGACACTAATTTGACCATATGAACAAATGCCTTTAAAAAGTTATTTCCTCTAGAAATGTTTTTTACAGAAATAATCACGTACCTATGCATGGGTTGGTCAATTGGGATTTTTTCTAATAATGATTTACAGTAGTCTAAATTTGAAAATAGCTTAAATAATCAACAAGAAGAGATAGAATGCTATACATCAAGGAAAGAACAATGGAAGTATCTAATGGCATAGAACAGAGGTTGGTAAAATTTTTCTGTAAATGGCTAGAGAATACATATTTTAGAATTTGCAGGCCCTACAGTCTTTGTCACAGCTACTCAACCCTGCCACAGTAACATAAAAGCAGCCACAGGCAAGATGTCAATGAAAGGATGTGGCTATATTTCAACAAAAGTTTATTTTAGGACACCAGAATGTGAAATTCATATCATTTTCATGTGTCATAAAGTCTTCTTCTTTATATTTTTTTTCAACCATTTAAAATGTAAAACCCATTCTCATCTCACAAGCTCCACGGAAACAGGTGTAGTTTACCAACCCCTGGCATAGGAAAATACTCATAATATTGTGAAGGGATTAGTTTACATAAAAGTGAATATGGAGAAAAGACTGGAATCAGATATCTGGGGATGGAACCCTAAGTTTTTTCATAGCTCTCTAGGGACAGCCAGGTTTGGGAGTCATTGCAATAAAATGTTTTTTGGTTTTTGGTTTTTGGGTTTTTTTTGAGACGGAGTCTTGCTCTGTCACCCAGGCTGGAGTGCGGTGGCGTGATTCGCAGCTCATTGCAACCTCCACCTCTGGGTTCAAACAATTCTCCCACCTCAGCCTCCCGAGTAGCTGGGATTACAGGCATGCACCACCACGCGCAGCTAATTTTGTATTTTTAGTAGAGACGGGGTTTCTCCATGTTGAGGCTGGTCTCGAACTCCTGACCTCAGGTGATCTGCCTGCCTTGGCCTCCCAAAGTGCTGAGATTACAGGCATGAGCCACCGCACCCGGCCAATAGAGTGTTAAATAGTGATTATTTCTGAGGGATGGAACTATGAATGACTTATTTCTTCTTTGTGCTGTTTGTATTTTCCAGATTTTTTATGATGAATAGGCATTACTTTGCCTATCAGTAAATTATTAAAATGACTGTAAATTTTTTTTAGCTTAGATCAGAGCTTTTCAACCTTGCCACTATTGACATTTGGGGCTGGATAATACTTCGTCATGATTGCAAAACAAAAGCAAAAATTGACAAATTGGATCTAATTAAACTAAAGAGCTTCTGCACAGCAAAAGAAACTATCATCTGAGTGAACAGATAACCTACAAAAAGGGAGAAAAGTTTTGCAATCTATCCATCTGACAAAGGTCTAATATTCAAAGTCTACAAGGAACTTAAACAAATTTAGAATAAAAAACAACCCCATTAAAAATAAGCAAA
This sequence comes from Colobus angolensis palliatus, assembly GCF_000951035.1. NCBI lineage: Eukaryota > Metazoa > Chordata > Mammalia > Primates > Cercopithecidae > Colobus > Colobus angolensis. The sequence continues at coordinate 3,416,685 of NW_012114489.1, read as the reverse complement.
GGACATGAACAGACATTTCTCAAAAGAAGACATTCGGGGGGCGGAGCAAGATGGCCGAATAGGAACAGCTCCGGTCTCCAACTCCCAGCGCGAAGGACACAGAAGACCAGTGATTTCTGCATTTTGAACTGAGGTACTGGGGTCATCTCACTAGTGAGTGCCGGACAA
>NW_012114489.1:3405487-3407749 GCF_000951035.1 Colobus angolensis palliatus | reverse complement strand
TCACTAATCATTAGAGAAATGAAAATCAAAACCACAATGAGATACAATCTCACACCACTCAGAATGGCGATTATTTAAAAATCAAGAAACAACAGATACTGGCGAGGTTGCAGAGAAAAAGGAATGCTCTTCCACTGTGGGTGGGAGTGTACGTTAGTTCAACCATTGTGGAAGACAGTGTGGCAATTCCTCAAAGATCTAGAAGCAGAAATACCATTTGATGCAGCAAACCCATTACTGGGTATATACCCAAAGGCATATAAATCATTCTATTATAAAGATACATGCACATGTAGGTTCTTTGCAGCACTATTCGCAATAGCAGAAACAGGGAATCAACTCAAATGCCCACTGATGATAGACTGGATAAAGAAAATGTGGTACATATACACCATGGAATACTATGCAGCCATAAAAAGGAGAGAGAGAGAGCATCAAGAAGAATAGCCAATGGATGCTGGGCTTAATACCTAGGTGATGGGATGATCTGTGCAGCAAACCACCATGGCACATGTTTACCTATGTAACAAACTTGCATATCTTGCATATGTACCCCAGAACTTAAAACAAAAGTTGAAGAAAAAAAATACTTTGTCATGGGTGGCTGTCCTGTGCATTTTAGGGTGGTTAGCAGCATCCCTGGCCTCTACTCACTAGATACTACCAGCACTTCCCCAATGTGACAACCAAAAACATCTTCAGATATTGCCTAACGTCACTTGGGTGACACAATCATCCTCAGTTGAGAACCAATGACTTAGAAGAAATATCAGACCTCTAGCAATTTTTTGTGAAAGAAGAAAAGATTGAGTACTGCACTTGTTTTTCTAATCTTCAGACCTCTTTGAAAACCCTTATGTCTGAGCCATACAGGAATAATATATTAATAATGATAGTGCTTATGAGAGTAAACATTTGTAATTAAGATTGTACTGAGGCATATATATGGTCAAGTGGTTTTTTACAAAGGTTCCAAGAAAACACAAGGGGAAAGGACAGTCTCTTCAATAAATGTTGTTAGGATAACTGGATATCCAGAGGCAGAAGAATGAACTTACCTCATACTATATACAATAATCAACTCAAAACAGATTAAAGACTTAAACATAAAACCTGAAACTATAAAACTACTAGAAGGAAACATAGGGGGAAAGCTCCATGACCTTACTCTGGACAATAATTTTTTGGATATGACCCCAAAAGCACAGGTAACAAAACAAAAAATAGACAAATGGGATTATATCAAACTAAAAAGCTTCTGTGCAGCAAAGGAAACAATCAACTGAGTAAATAGACAACATATAGAATGGGAGAAAATATGTGCAAACCATATATTTGATAAAAGACTATTATCCAAAATATACAAGGAACTCAAACAATTCAATAGCAAGAAAACAAATAACCCAATTACAAAATGGATAAAGAACATGAGGGTCATGAGGTCAGGAGATCGAGACCACCATGGCTAACATGGTGAAACCCCGTCTCTACTAAAAATACAAAAAATTAGCCAGGCGTGGTGGCGGGCGCCTATAGTCCCAGCTACTTGGGAGGCTGAGGCAGCAGAATGGCGTGAACCCGGGAGGTGGAGCTTGCTGTGAGGCCAGACCGTGCCACTGCACTCCAGCCTGGGTGACAGAGTGAGAATCCATCTCAAAAAACAAACAAACAAATAAATAAATAAATACATAAATATAAATAAAAATTTGCTTTTATTATCTCCAGTTGTAAAAATTGATTATTGTGCAATTGTTCTGATGAACATAATTTACATTCATAAATGGATTTCTGGTTTTTAAGATGAAAGCCTGAAAAAATCATTTTGACAACGTGCAGTAAGATCTCCTGGCCATGTCTTGATCTTCTCCCAGCTTAATTATGGCTCATGGTATGTTCTTCCTTTGCCTCAGGGCCAGTCTGAAATGCCCTCCTCCATCTCTGTGCTGATATAAGTTCTAGTTTCCATTTAAGAATAATCTAAATCATTTACAGGAAGACTATATTTATAATGTATTTAAATTATTGATGTGACAATTTTGAGAGAGAAAGGAGAAAGAGGAAGGAAGGGAGAGAGGGAGGGACGGAGGGAGGGATGGAGGGAGGGAAGGAAGGAGTGGGGACAGGGAGGGAAAGAAAGAGGGTAGCTGAATCCTGAAGCTGTAGACATCTAGAGCTTGTACTAGATTGTTAGATTTATGGACAAACCCTCTTTCTTTCTTTCTTTCTTTCTTTCTTTCTTTCTTTCTTTCTTTCTTTCTTTCT
>NW_012114489.1:3380099-3405392 GCF_000951035.1 Colobus angolensis palliatus | reverse complement strand
CTTTCTTTCTTTCTTCTTTCTTTCTTTCTCTTTCTTTCCTTCCTTTCTTTCTTTCTTTCTTTCTTTCTTTCTTTCTTTCTTTCTTTCTTTCTTTCTTTCTTTCTTTCTTTCTTTCTTCTTCATGTATCTTTGTAATAAACCCTCATTAAATGAGGTAGCCTGAACATAGTTCTATTCCTTGCAAGCTAAAAAGGCTAATTAACAGAGATATATAGGCTGTGCAGAGCATTAAAACACACAAAAAAAACTGAAATTGATTTAAATGCGACAGTAGGATATTTAACATAAATGTTTCTCTTCTCCCTCCTATCTGCCCCCCTTCCCAGAAGTAGATATTAAATAGTTTGGCATATCACCTTTCAGTCCTTGTTCAATGCATTTCCTTAAATATAATTATCTATGTTCATGTTCCATTTTCCATTCTTAATAAATGAGATGATGAAAAGTAAAATAATAATAATAATAATAATCTGAAGTTTCACCTTCTCCATAAAGTCTTATTGGACTACCCCAAAGCTTTCCTATAAATTCCTTTAGAACACTATACCAGTGTCATTCAGTTGGCACTTAATGTGCATAATATTAGTACTATATTCCATTAGACAGACATGTAGTCTTTACAGAAAATTTTAAGTTCTAGAAGAACAGATATCTTGGCTGGGCATGGTGGCTCATGCCTGTAATCCCAAAGCTTTGGGAAGCCAAGGTAGGAGAATCATTTGATGCCAGGAGTTTGAGACCAGCCTGCGCAACGTAATAAGATCCCATCTCTACATTAAAAAAAAAAAAAGAATAGATATCTCATCCTATATCTCTTGCTTTATATAGTTTCATTTTGACAACAATGCCTAAAAATCACTTTGCATATATTAAGAGCTTGAATAACATTTATAGATTTGTTTGATAATAAAGAACACAAAGGAGAACATTGTGTTCAGGAGTTTGGATTCTGCAAAGGAACATAAATCATTCTACTGTAAAGACGCATGTGCACATTCAGCACAGCACTATTCACAATAGCAAAAACATGGAATTAACCTAAAAGGCCATCAATGGTGGACTGGATAAAGAAAATGTGGTACAGATACACCATGGAATATTATGTAGTCATAAAAAGCATGAGCTCATGTCCTCTGCAGCAACATGGATGGAGCTGGAGTTCATAATTCTAGGCAAATTAACACAAAAACAGAAAACCAAATACCACATGTTCTCACTTACAAGTGGGAGCTAAACATTGAGTACACATGGACACAAAGAAGGGAACAGAAGACACTAGGGCCTATTTGAGGGTAGAGGGTGCAGATAGGAAAACTACGTATTGGGTATTATGCTGATTACCTGGGTAACAAAACAATCTGTACACCAAACCCCCACGGCCTGCAATTTACCCATGTAACAAACCTGCAGGTGTACTCCTTGAACCAAAAAAAAAAAAAAATTGGAAAGAAAAAAAAAGACCTTGGGTACTGGATCCAGGATTGGTTGCATTGCTTACTATGAACTATTTACTTAACCTCTCTGCCTCTATTTTCTCATTCACAAAATAAGGATAATTATAAAGTCTACCTCACTGATTGTTTTAAAAATTTGTAAAGATTAAATGAGATAATGCAAAGTGGCTTACCACATAGTAAATCACTAAGATCAGTAAGATTAAGAAAGGTATTTCCTCTTGCCCAACAATTATACTAGCGTCTTCAAGATGAGAAGATGATATTAACATATAAAATAAGAGCGACTCTCCAGAATATTTGTTCCTATTCCCCAGGAACAAATCAGTCTGCAAAAGTTAATTTTCAGATCCACTATTTAGAACGTCCAAATAAGCATCAGCAAGTCTGAAGGGACTGAAACCTGTAGACAATATACTGGATGATGCTGGTAATATTCTCTCTATATAATTCTGCTTTTATATCACAAAACATGTAGCGTATCTAATACATAAATATAAACAATCCCAACAAATCAGTCCACACCAGAGAATTACAATTAGTTAATTCATTCATTGGTTGCTTTTGTACTTCATTATCAAATATATTTTTGGTTTCTACTACATGTGTTAACTTATTAAATCCACTACTGTCTATGAAGGCATTTTTAAATATTTAGCCTTCTTGCATTTATATTCAGTGACTAATGAGCACAAATTAGATTCAAGGCACTGGGTAGGCTATCTGAGGCATTTAAGAATGAATAAAACACATTAGATTCTCTTAAGAATCTGTATTCTCTTACAGGAGATTAAACACAGACACAAATATCCATAATATAATGATAGGTAGGATAGCCAGTCAAGAAAGAACTAGAAGAACTCAAATAAGGAAGAAATCACTTCCAGGTGAAAGAGCAGGGTAAAGTGGCAATAGTATTTGAAGTGACTTTCAATCCACAGAGAAGTATGGAAAGATAAGAAGACATTTCACAACTGGAGCACTATCTCAAATAATATATTCAACCGTTTAAATCTGGAAATACTGAATGACTGATACCCATAACTAATATATAGGATCTAATTGAAACTAACAAATTTAGTTTTTGAAAATAGAAGAGAAACAGAGCAATAATCATGAATTCTATGATTCCTTATTATGGACTTGATAATTCAAAGCTTTTGGCACTAGTTAGTAAACATACAGATTGCAAAGATTTATAACAGGTCCTCACTAATAGCAAACTTTTGGGTCCAAATACATATACACACACACTTTGAATTATTTGCACCCTGTACTTAAAACCTGGGAGAAAGTAATCTCATTTCCAACATCTTATTCCTCAATCTTCAAGTGCTTTAGAATATGAGAACACATGGAAACAGGGAGGGGAACATTACACACAGGGGCCTGTCAGGGGGTGGAGGGATAGGGGAGGGATAGCATTAGGAGAAATACCTAATGTAGGTGACAGGTTGATGGGTGCAGCAAACCACCATGACACGTGTATACCTATGTAACAAAACTACACTTTCTGCACACGTATCCCAGAACTTAAAGTATAATTTTTAAAAATATATATATTCAGATGCAACCAAAAAAAGAATATACCATTCCCAGTAAGCAATGAGCCATGCATTGTACAGACCATATTTGGAATGTCACATTCAATTCCAGTCATGTGACAATTTAAGGAGAACATTAACAAATAACCATTTGTACAAAGCAGAGCAAACAGAACAGTGAGGGTCCAGAAATTATAGTTTATAAAAGCTGGATAGAACACTGGAACATCAGATTGATAAACCAAGTTCTTAGAGATTCACGAAGAGACTTAGATAAGCACATAATAATAACAGAGGACCGCAACACCCCACTGACAGTATTAGACAGATTATTGGAGTAGAAAACTATTCAGGGCCTAAACTCAACACTTGACCAAATGGACCTAACAGATAGCTACAGAACATTTCACCCAAAACCAACAGAATATACATTCTTCTCATCTGCACATGGCACATACTCTAAAATCAACCATATGTTCGACCATAAATCAATTCTCAACAAATTCAAAAACAACAAAAGCATATCAACCACAGTCACAGACCACAGCACAATGAAAATAGAAATCAATACCAATATCTCTCAAAACCATATAATTACATGAAAATTAAACAACTTGCTTCTGAATGACATTTGGGTAAACAATAAAATTAAGGCAGAAATCAAGTTATTTGAAACTAATGAAAACAAAGATAAAACATTTAAGAATCCATGGGACATAGCTACAGCAGTGTTAAGAGGAAAGTTTGTGGTGCTAAAGGCCCACATCAAAAAGTTAAAAAGTTCTCAAATTAACAACCTAACATGACACCTAGAGGAACTAGAAAAACAAGAGCAAACCAACATCAAAGCCAGCAAAATAAATAAAATAACCAAAATCAGAGATGAACCGAATGAAATGGAGATGAGAAAAACCATACAAAAGATCAATAAATCCAAAAATTGGTTATTTGAAATAATAAATAAGGTTGATCAGCTGCTAGCTAGACTAATAAAGAAAAAAAGAAGATCCAAATAAACACAATCAGAAATGACAAAGGGAATATTACCACTGACCCCACAGAAATTTTTTTAGAAAGGCCTCAGAGACTATTACATGCACACAAACTAGAAAACCTAGTAGAAATGGTTAAATTCCTGGAAACATAAAACCTTCCAAGATTGAACTAGGAAGAAACTGAAATCCTGAAAAGACCAAAAATGAGTTCCAAAATTGAATCAGTAATAATAATAATAATAATAAACACTACCAACTAGAAAGAGCACTGGACCAGAGAGAGTCACACCCAAATTCTACAAGACATATAAATAATTCATACCAATCCTACTGAAACGATTCCAAAAATATTGAGGAAGAGGGATTCCTCTCTAACTCATTCTATGAGACCAGCATCATTCTCATGATGCACCAAAACCTGAATAGGCACAAGAAAAAAAGAAAACTTCAGGCCAATATCCCTCATGAACATAGATGCAAAATTTCTCAACAACATACTAGCAAACTGAATCCAGCAGCACATAGAAAAGCTAATCCACCACAATCAAGCAGGTTTTATTCCTGGGATGTAAGGTTGGTTCAACATACACAAATCAATAAATGTGATTCATCACATAAATAAAACTAAAAACAAAAAACACATGATCATCTCAATAGATGCAGAAAAGGCTTTTGATAAAATTCAACATCGCTTTATGTTAAAAACCCTCAACAAACTAGGCATTGAAGAAACATACCTCAAAACATCAAGAGTCATTTATGACAAACCCAGAGCCAACATTATACTGAATGGGTAATAACTAGAAGCACTCCCCTTAAGAACTAGAACAAGACAAGGATGCCCACTCTCACCACTTCTATTCAACATAGTACTGGAAATCCTGGCCACAGTAGTCAGGCAAGAGAAAGAAAGAAAAGGCATCTAAATTTAAAAACAAAAACAAAAAAAGTCAAACTACCTCTCTTCACTGACAATATGATGATTGTATACCTAGAAAACCCATAGTCTCTGCCCAAAGACTCCTCAATCTGATAAACAACTTCAGCAAAGTCTCAAAATACAAAATCAATGTACAAAAATCACTAGCATTTCCATACACCAGTAAGGTCCAAGCTGACAGCCAAATCAAGAATGCAAACCCATTCACAGTAGCCACAAAAAGAATAAAATACCAGGGAAGTGAAAGAGCTCTACAATGAGAATTATAAAACACTGCTGAAAGAAATCAGAGACAACACAAACAAGTGGGAAAACATTCCATGCTCAGATAGAATTAGTATTGTTAAAATGGCCATACTGCCCAAAGCAATGTCCAGATTGGACGCTATTCCTATCAAATTACCAATGACATTTCTCACAGAATTAAAACTACTCTAAAATTCATATGGAAACACAAAAGAGCCCAAATAGCCAAAGCTATCCTAAGTAAAAAGAACTAAGCCAGAAGCATCACACTGCCCAAATTCAAACTGTACTTCAAAGTTACAGTCACCAAAACAGCATGATACTGGTACAAAAACAGACACATAGACCAATGGAACAGGTGAGAGAACCCAAAAATAAAGCTGTACACCTACTGTCATCTAATCTTCAACAAAGCCAGCAATAACAAGCAATAGAAAAAGACTCCCTATTCATTAAATGGTGCTGGGATAACTGACTAGCCATATGCAGAAGACTGAAACTGGGACCCTACGTTTCACCATATATAAAAATTAACTCAAGATGGATTAAAGACTTAAATGTAAGACCTAAAACTATAAAAACTCCAGAAGAAAACCTAGGAAATACCATCCTGGACATAGGCCCTGGTAAAGATTTCTTGACAAAGACACCAAAAGCAATTGCAACAAAAACAAAAATTTACAAGTGGCACCTAATTAGACTAAAGAGCTTCTGCACAGCAAAAGGAACTATCAACAGAGTAAAGAGACAACCTAAAGAATGGGAGAAAATATTTGCAAACTCTTCATCTGACAAAGATCTAATATCCAGAATCTATAAGGAACTTATATCAACTAATAAAAAACGAACAACCCCATTAACAATCAGGCAAAGGACATGAACAGATACTTTTAAAAAGAAGACATACACACAGCCAAGAAGCATATGAAAAAATGCCCAACATCTCTAATCCTTAGAGAAATGAAAATCAAAACCACAATGAGATACCATCTCACACCAGTCAAAATGGCTATTATCAAAAACTCAATAACAGATGCTGGCAAGGTTGCAGAGAAAAGGGAATACTTATTCACTGCTGGTGGGAATGTAAATTAGTTCAGCCATTGTGGAAAACAGCGTGGCAATTTCTCAAAGAACTTAAGACAGAAGTACTATCTGACCCAGCAATCTGAGTATTGGGTATATACCCAAAGGAATATAAAACATTTTACCATAAAGACACAGGCATATGTATGTTCACCAAAGCACTATTCACAATAACAAAGACATGAAATCAATCTAAATGCCCATCAGTGGTAGACTGGATAAAGAAAATGTGGCGTATATACACCATGGAATACTACACAGCCATAAAAAAAAAACAACAAGATCATGTCCTTTGCAAGATCATGTCTGTGTTCCTACACAGATGGAGCTGGGGGCCATTATCCTAAGCGAGCTAACACTGGAACGGAAAACTAAATACCACATGTTCTCACTTAAAAGTGGTGATAAACATTGAGCACACATGCACACAAAGAAGGGACGAACAGACACTGGGACCTACTCGAGGGTGGAGAGTGGGAGGAGGGTGAGAATCAAAAAACTATCTATCAGGTACTATACTTATTACCTGGGTGATGAAATAATTTGTACACCAAACCTCCGTGACACAGAATTTACCTATGTAACAAACTTGCACATGTACCTGTGAACCTAAAAGTTAAAAAATAAACAAATATTGAAGGCTTTAGAAAATCTTTTAAAATGAAGTGAATAAATCACTTTATATAGCATTAAAAAAACATTAAAAATCAGCAAAGCACGTGAAGAGACAATCCTCAAAAGAAGACATACACATGGCCAACTAGCATATGAAAAAATGTCCAACATCACTAATCCTCAGAGAAATGCAAATCAAAACCACAATGAGATACCATCTCATACCAATCAGAATGCTTATTATTAAAAGTCACAAAATAACAGATGCTGACAAGGTTGTAGAGAAAAGGGACTACTTACACACTGCTAGCATGAATGCAAATTAGTTCAGCCACTGTGGAAAACAGTTTAGAGCTTTCTCAAAGAACTTAAAACAGAATTACCATTCAATCCAGTAATTCCATTATTGGGCATATACTCAAAGGAATATAAATCATTCTCCCATAAAGATACATGCACATGCATGTTCATCACAGCACCATTTGCAATAGCAAAGACATGGAAACAACCTAGCTGCCCATGGTGAATTGGATAAAGAAAATGTGATACATATACACCATGAAATGCTATACAGCCATAAAAAAAAAAGCAATCATGTCCTTTACAGCAACATGGATGGAGCGAGAGGCCATTATCCTAAGCAAATTGATGCAGGAATAGAAAACTAAATACTGCATGTTCTCATTTATAAATGGGAGCTAAACATTGAGTACACATGGACACAAAGAAGGGAACAATAGACACTGGGGCCTATTTGAGAATGGAGGGTGGGAGGAAGGTGAGGATGGAAAAACTACCCGTCAGGTACTATGCTTATCACCTGGGTAACACAACAATCTGTACACGAAGCCCCTGTGACATGCAATTTACCCAAGTAACAAACCTGCATATGTACCCTCAAATCTAAAATAAGAGTTGGAAAGAGAATAAATAAATAAAAATCTTACTCTCAACAGATAAAATAAAAAACAAAAAATAACAATAACAATGGGATGGCATAAAAGGGCATAAATAGCCCAAGGTGAGAAGACTAAGGATGGACTATTTGGACTGTATGTAAATATTTGATGAACTCTTGTGTTTTACTCTGGAGATGAGTAGCAAATAATTTGTTATTTTTAATTATCGAAGTTTGGACATTTGCAAGTGATTTACTTTTATATAAACCAGAAAAGGGTGAATGTTACCAAGTTATTCACTTCATCATTTGCATTTCAGTGTTTTCTTAAATGATCCAAAGGTGTAGTTATATATATAGCCAGTTACATATATTATCTATAATCCCATATATGTGTCAGACAGTGACCTCTCTAAGGCTAAAAGACCGTTATACAAAAGGGCTGACATCTGCTGTTCTAGAGCTAATGAGTAAAATTAGAAGTAGGCAGATATGAACTCAACCTAAAAAATAACTTTAAAGCTGTTCATCAAGGAAACAATGTTCCTAAAAAGTATTAAGCGGTTCAGTACTGAAAGTGTCCAAGCTGAATCTACAGGGTTCCCTGACTGGTTCTAACAGGACCACAGGGATGACTTCTTACACCCCTTGTAACAATAAAAACCCATGGAATAGAATAGGTGAAAATGTCTGGAAAACACATTGTGGGTTTTTTTGTTTTGTTTTGGTTTGGTTTTTTTGAGACGGAGTTTTGCTCTTGTCTCCCAGGCTGGAGTGCAATGACACAATCTCGGCTCACACTCACTGCAACCTCTGCCTCCCAGGGTCAAGCGATTCTCCTGCCTCAACCTCCCAAGTAGTTGAGATTACAGATGCCCACCACCATGCACAGCTAATTTTTGTATTTTTAGTAGAGACGGGGTTTCACCATGTTGGCCAGGGTGGTCTTGAACTCCTGACCTCAGGTGATCCACCCACCTGGGCCTCCCACAGTGCTGTGATTACAGGTGTGAGCCACTGCGCCCGGCCACATTGTAGTTCTTTAACTCCAAAACATATATTTGCCAAGGACAAAAAATTGCAACAATCTTTCCTCTCTCTGAGGGAGTTTTCTAGGAACACAATCCCTTCCATAATGGGTATAGTAGCGATAACTCTGAGGACTGTGAGTACCATCCCCTACATAAAAAATTCTTAGACTCACTTACAAATTCAGGATTACAGGAAATGCTATCACTTACTTACTAGAAGAATAGGAACAAGGTTTCTCTAAGGAAAAATCATACACAACTAGGATAAATAAGCATTTGAATAAGGGACAACTCGTAGATAATTTGTTTAAAATCTTAATTGTTTTGTCAAGCATAGAGAGCTGAATTAAAGACAGACAATCAAAAGCAGTGATTATAAAGCACTTATCTAGTTGGAGTCATGCTAACAATGGGATCCCCTAGCCATCATGCAGCACTGATATTATTTCGACATTTTTATAAACAATCTGTGAGAGGAAGACATCTCCACATTTGAAGAATAAATTTTGCTTTTCCAAGTACTGAGCTGTCAAACTGGTTGGGGATAAACTGCCTAAAAATTTCACATGATTGAAGGAGTGGGCAGCAGAAAAGAGGAAGATGGGCTTCAAGGTGAATGCCAGGTAATACTTTTAAGCAAAAATTACCCTGAGAATCAATCACTTAATAATGAATGACTCTCGAATCTCTATATCTATTCCTGACCTCCCTTCATGAAGATCAGGCTTTTATAGCCATCTGCCAATTATATATTTCCACCTGTATGCCTTGTACACATATCAAACTCAAGATATCCCAATCTAAACTCTTCATCTCCCCTTCTCCTCTCACTTCAAATCCTCCTTCCGTATTCTCTAACACATTTGCTGAACCATCAATCATCAATTGCTCAAACCAGAAACATGGGAGTCACCATCCACCAGTCTACCTATAGCAAAGACTGCCAGCTGTCCACCAAAATCTATGCTGATATACACCATATATCCAAGTCTCATTTGTGGTTTAGCGGTTGTCTTATGACAAGGTTCTCACACTTTCCCCTTCCTAAGGATGAGAATGGCAATAATCAAAACAATCGTGGAAGCTATATGTTGAAGGTGGTCTAGGTGAGATCACCTGGGATCCCTAAAAGATTAATCAGATCTATCCACCACCACCATCAGCAGCACTCTAAAACACACACCAAACCTAAGAGAAGAATAAACTTTGAAGGTTTGAGCTATTAGATTTTGAGATCTCTTTGTTATGTCTGTTTGGCCTAGCCTGACTAATACATTACCTTTATCTCCCCATAATCATGAATCACTAAGTTCTGCTTCCTACATATTTCTCAAGTCCAATTCCTTCTGCCTCTCCCTACTTCCATGAACAAAGTTCCTTATCACTTCGCTATTTTATCACCTCTTTATATATGTCTTTCACTCCAAGCTTGCTCACTTCTCTGCCATGGAGGATATCTGTTGAGTTTCTAGTCAGCCTGAATTTATCTATTACATCTTCCCAACAGCCAGTGGGGAGGCTGTCCTAAAGGGAACCATGTCTCCCTGATTGATGTAGCAGCCTTGCTGAGTTAAATAAACACCATCCCCTAGCCTCAGTGGAGGTCCTTGATGAAATAAACCATTCAAATAATTCCATACCCCTTGGGACACTGATTGGTTCAGTAGTGAACATGTACAATCAGAAATTCGGTTGGGAGCATGAGATGTGCTCTATATGTTTTTATTTCCTTCTCTTTCTTTCTCTCTCTCTCTCTCTCTCTCTCTCTCTCTCTCTATCTCTCCCTCTTTCTCTCTCCCTCTCTCCTCCCACTTTGGACATGATCACTGAAGTTTATAGTCCCAGGAGCTGTTGGCAGTCATCTCGCAACCAAGAAATGGTAGAGATAATACATGAAATACAAAGTTGAGGGGGAAAATGTGTTTTTGGTGACATCATTGAGCTACTTGGTCAAACCTACCTTTCTACCTCTAGGCATTCCACTCCTGTGTGTCAATAAATTCCCTTCTTATTTAATCCAACTTGAGTTTGATTTTCTATTACTTATAATGCAAAGGGTACTAAATGAAACACTCCTCCTTCCAATTTTAGTTCATCCTCCACATAACCCACCAGAACAACGTCTTTAAAATGAAAAATTGATCAAATAACTCGTCACTTAAGATCACTCAAAGCTTCCAACATATTGGGCCCTTCATCCCAACCACCTCTCCAAATTCATGATATGGTCTTCATACCTGCATAATTCACACTCAGAAATAGTAAGAAACTTTTTGTTCCAAGAACAATGAACTGTTACTCTATACCACACTACCTTCTCAGAACTTGTTTCCCTATAACCCAGTAATTTCCCCTCCTAGATGGATGCAGTAGCTCTTGGAATTACATACATCCTTATTCACGTTAAAAGAGAGACAGAGACACATTATTAGGGGACATTCATTGCAGTACCGTGTGCATTAGTAGAAAGCTGGCAACTCAAACGTACATCCACGAAAGAATAAATTAATTATGACATTTATATGGAATTATAAGACAGTAAAATAAATAACATATATCAACATGGAGAAATTTCAAATGCGTGATGTTGAGGAAAAACGTCAAAGAAGAACTCACACAGTGTCACCGAAACATGCAAAACAATAATGTTTACTGTAGAAGTAAAAATACGCTTGAAAAGGTTATTTCTGGGGAAAGAGGGAGGTAAATGATATTAGGGAGAGTATACAAACAGCTTCAAATCTGTATGTAGTATCCCCACTTCTAAAACAGGATGTAAAAGAAATGTTGTAAAAAGGATAAAGTACAGCACAGTGGGTGGTGGCGTACAAGAATGTTTGTTCTAATACTCTTTAAAATTTATGCATGCTTGAAATATTTTCTAATAAAATATATTTGTATCTATTACATAAAATATATTTAAAACTTTCTTATCTTCCTTCTCCCACCTCATTACGTACACTAAAGCTGACTCCATGGCAATTGGTCTATGACTAGGATAATGATGAAGATCTGGTCTCTAAACTTTAAAAAAGATATAATCAAGCTAAGTAAGGTTCACAAAAAGCAATTGAAATAGCACACTGTGTTGGTGGGACAGTAAAGAAACAGCTTCTTGTAAGCCGCTGGTAGGACTAGAAATGTATGCACTCTATGTGAGAATGCCTTAACAGTATCTATTAAAGGAAAGGTGAAGGAGCCTGAGTCAGTTTACAGGGGATTTTTAGTAATGCTTCTTGAGGAACTGTTTTGATGACTTCAAGCTATTAATCAAGGTTTCTGGGCAACTCAAATACATAATTTGCTAATCAGTATGGCAGGAGGCAAGACAATTTTATTTCTTTATTCAAAGTTTTACTTCAGATTTCTTCTAACAGGAAATCTCCTTAACCATAAGGTTTACCTATAAAAACTCTAACACTTACATTTCTACTTACATAGTAGCCAAAGAGTTGCTAGGCTGCTGGAAGACAATTTTTCATAAAATTAAATCTGGCTCACCATGTCTAAATCAAATAATTTCAAAAGGCCTAAGAGAGGTTAATAAAAACCACACAAGTAGAAATTGTACACTTTGCTGCCAAAAGCAACTGGATGATAGAATATAGAAAAAATAGAGAGACAGACAGCAGACATTTAGGTGCATATAGGCAAGTTTACACTAACCACTATAAGATTTGTTTCTGATTATGGGAGTGTAAAGAATCAAATATAAGCATGAAATAAGGCTCTCCACAATTTTTAAGTTTGCAGTTGCAAATTTTCCTAAACACAAATATCATAGTTAGTATGGTAATTTGATTATATCAATCACTAATGTTGAATAATCACATCATAAATTAAGAATATACTGAGATTCTGAGTATGTGTTGTGTAGGTGTCAAAACTATCTTAATTATAATCTTACCATGCCTTTAAATCATAGTTCAATTAGGGAATAAAAGATATTTTAAGGAAATTCTGAGAAGAAACAATTTTAGGTTCCTGAAGGGAGATAAGATACTAAATATTCCATGGTATAAAGAGATGGAGAAAGCAGCAAATTTTTTCTTAACACTGATTAAAAGCACTATGTAGTATAATTTTCAATTTTGTTAAATATCATTAACATCAAGATTAAATGGAAGCCTAAATATAATGTTTGTTCTGATTCATAAAACACTCACTTTGTTCAAGAACACTGACAAGCCACAATCAGATTTGCAATTATTTATTAATTGCTGCACTGCCCATAATCTACAACACAAAGAACCAAGAGTCATACAATGCATTGTTCAATAAAAGTCATTGATGGCTTGTCAGTAAACTGTCAAGCCAAAGCCCTCCAGGAATGCCAAGGGAGAGAGGTCATGGAAATCATAACAAGTGTGGGTATGAGAATGGTTCATTTACCACAACCCATAATTTATACTAGAAACTTTTAAGCTATTCTTGTGGTTGCATTTTGAAAATATTGGTTACACACCTGCCCTCTGCTAGGGACTGGAAATGCACAGCAATACAAACTTCTCCCTCTCCATCTATGATATGCAATCAGTTGCCACATTTGATAAATTCTGTCTCCTTGCATGCTTGTGTCTCCCTCATGCTCTCTCATCACCTCCTCTCCCTTCCGTTTGCCACTGCTTTGGTTCAGGGCCTTATCACATGCTCACATTTGTGCAAAGTAACATATACATATATAGAATATTCACTATAGCATTGTTGGTAACAGCAAAAAACTGAAAGTCTAAATATGTAAATATCCATTAATAAGGAACAGATTAATGAATTATAGTCCAATAATGGAATCTATGAAGCTATTAAGAACTAGGCAACATTCTACGTATTGATATGAAATGACCTCCAAGATATAAGTGAAGATAGCAAGATGCAAAATGTGTTTGTAGTATGCTGCATAGGGAAAGAATGATTTCCTTTCTTCACCTATTGTTAGGTTTATGGCTGAGGCCCCTATAACAAAAGACAGATTAACAAGAGAAAAGCATACAAATTTATTTAAGATTTTCGTGATATGGGAGCCTTCATAAGGAAATGAAGACCCAAAGAAACAGGTAAGCTTGTATATTTTTATGCTTAGGTTTGATGAAGAGTGGACAGTTCTGGAGAAGTATGATTGGAGGACAAAAGGTATGCTCTAATGGCAATAAACTGGGGAGAACTTAGCAAGGCTGTTTGTTCAGATTCTTCTTCGTGTCTCTGTGTTACTTTTCCCAGAGATAAGGATGTTACTTTTCTGCAGGTATAGGAAAAGCACCTCTCAAATGAACTGCTTCAGCGCAGAAAGGTAGGAGATGGTCAGAGAGTGACCTTCCTAGATGTGATGACCTGCTTCAGGGTAGAAAGGTGGGGGAAAGGTGAGAGTGACCTTCCTGTTTCTGCTGTTTTCTCAAATGCCAGGGTGCCATATTACAAGGTAGCATATCCTAAACCCCATAAACTACAACTTGATTTTAAAATGATAATATATATTTGAATATACACATATATGAATATATACACAAGATATATATTTACATTTATATACAAACACACAAATACATACACATTATGCATAGACGCAAAATACATAAGAATCTGTTAACTGTGTTTACCTCCAAGGGAAGGGAACTAGATGACTAGCAGATAGGAAGGGAAGGACACTTACATTTTACTTTAAACCTTTTGTTCTTTTTTGAAGCTTGTGCCATGTGCCTGCCTATTCAAAACCTACATAAATATAATACTTTTAAAGTAAATACTTTAAAAATGTATCTCACATCAGGACTATCACGGTAGTAGTCTTCTAACTGCTCACTCTTCTATTTTATTTTTTCTATTGAGGTGAAATTTACATGACATAAAATTATCCATTTTAAAGGATACAATTCAGTGGCTTTTAGTACACTCACAATGCTCTGCAAGTATCACAATTATCTAGTTCCAGAACATTTTCATCCCTTCTAAAGAAATCCTGTACTCATTAAGCAGTTACTCTTCGTTATCCCCAGATCCTGACAACCAACAAATCTTCTTTCTGTCTCTATGAAATTACCTACACAGGATATTTCATATACTTGGAATCATGCAATATGTGACCTTTTGTTTGCTCCCTCAGTCCATCCTTCATTCTACTTCTGAGTTAAGTGTCCCTCTCACACATGGCCATAGCACCTTACCTTTGTACTCGCCTTTCACACTATATTCTAATTACTATCTTGACTGTATACTTTATAGAGTTTAGATTTAAGAGGATAGGCCCCATGCCCGTCTTGTTCCCCCATTATATCAATAAACACATGATGTTGAATGAATGTTGCTAAAACACAATCTGATCATTATATTCCCTCAATTATGTAACTGGTTTATTGAATAAACTAGACTTAATAGAGTGAAAGCCACTTCCTCTTCCCCAGAGAGAAAGTGATTTTCTCCCACCATTATTTTCAGATTTGCTTTGTTGGGTCAATCTCCTGGATGATATCTCAGCTTTCTGGAGGGGCAGAAAAAGTTCAGTCTAAATCAGGAAAGAAACATGACTAGGGAGCTTAACACAGGATAGAGACAAAAGGCATCCCCAGAATGACTGCAAAGGGCAGTCCTGAGATGTAGACTATGCAGCGGGCCTGACAAGCAATCCATCCAGCCTAAGGCAGGAAGATGGGATTTCAGAAAGGACAGTGCAACCGGAAAAAAAATACAACTGATAGATTTTCTCATTGACTATATTGATTATTATGTACAAAATTTGGAAGCAGAATTAGTGAAAGGTACATAGAAAACTAAACAATTAAAACCAGGAAGAGTAAAAAGTAGTACAGGGAAATATTATTTGCTCAGCTGCAAATCTGCCTGTTTACTAGGCATGCTAATATAAACATGAAATAGTGATTTAATAAAAATAAATCACAATATAATTATATTGGGAAGATGGACAGGAGTACATGTGTATATTGGGAAGAGAAGAGGCAAGGTAGTAATGAAAGATATCTAAATCCTCATTTACCATAAAACAAAGTTAATAGAGAATGCTTAAAGTTGAAAATTCAGGATGTAACAGGAATTTTGAAGTATATACCAGAAGCAAGAGAAAAAAGTGTTGAGTTAAACATGACTGCCTCCAAAAAGTAGAAATCAAAAGGCAGAATGGGGTGGAGATAAGGAAATATGTTTTAGTCTTAAGCGTGATAATGCTGTTTAAATCATTACTATTTGATTAAGCACATTACTTTCACAAAGTCCAATCTAATCTAAATCAAAACATCCAATTCCCATTCAATTTGAAGCTTCTCCCTTCTCCTAGCTCAATCCTGAATCTGGCTTGGAAACTCACAGCAGGTGTGTGTCCAGACTGGCAATGAAGTCAAGTGGATGAGTCCAGAATGGATTGTGCGCTCTGAGAACTGCCCTCTCCCATCTCTGCCATTACAACTCTTATTCCTCTTCTTCACTCAAAGTTTCAGCCTAACACACATCTTTCATTAGCTAGAACAGGGGTCCCCAACTCCCCCCTCCAACCACCCCCACCCCCGCCTCACACCAGGAGGTGAGCAGCAGGCGAGTCAGTGAAACTTCATCTGTATTTACAGCCACTCCCCATTGCTCACATTACTGGCTGAGCTCCGCCTCCTATCAGATCAGCAGTAGCATTATATTCTCATATGAGCATGAACCCTGTTGTGAACTGCACATGTGAGGGATCTAAGCTGCATGCTTCTTATAAGAATCTAACATCTGTTGATCTGTTCCTGTCTTTCATAACCCCCAGATGGGACCATCTAGTTGCGGGAAAACAAGTTCAGAGCTCCCACTGATTTCACATCGTGGCGAGTTGTATAATTATTTCATTATATATTACAATGTAATAATAATAGAAATAAAGTACACAATAAATGTAATGCACTTGAATCATCCCAAAACCATCCCCACCCCCATCCATGGAAAAACTGTCTTCCACGAAACTGATTCCTGGTGCCAAAAATATTGGGGACCACTGAGGTAGAATAAATGCTTTCTCTAGCCTCTGGCCTGTGCATACCCTGGGCTAGAAAAACTCTCTTCCCTACCTCCTTTGCCCAATATGTTTTAATCACACTTCACTTCAGGTCTTAGCTCAGCAAGTAGTGACTTCCTCCAGGAAAACGTTCCTAACTTCCAAGTCCAAGTAGTGACCCACCTACGCTACCTCATACTTCCCTTAGCACAACACTGACCATGGTGTATAGTAAGAGCTTAATTGACTCCCTCCCTACTAGACTGTAAGCTCCATGAAAGCAAAACTCTGCGTTTTATTCAATAAATACATGTTGAATGAATAAATTATCAAATCCTCTCTGTAGACAAAACTCTTTAGGAAGACCAATTGTAATTCAAAGCTTGTTTAGTAAATACAGCATCAGAGTTAGTGGAAGTGGGTTAGGATTTGCCCAGAACAGTCCTATTTGTATTGATACCCTGAATTAATTATTAACAGCACTCCCCTTTCACTTTCTATAATGATGCCCCAATTTGGATGATTCATCCTGTGTGATTAATAAACACTGTAGGGATGGAATATGCCTGCTTCGTAGTAACTAAGCCAGGGCAACTCCTCCTCAGGATATGCTAGAGACACATGGTCATTATCCTCCTCTGTCTTCTAAGCTTCATGATGGACCAGCCCTCCTCACTCTCTACCCTACCCACAATGATCCAGGTTTTCATTACATGGACTAATGTCTAGCCTCAATTGAAAGGCAACACCACATCTCTTTAGGATGTTTCTGCACAACTGCTAGGATCTATTTATTGTTTCTTTCATAATTAAACTCTCCAGGCCACCTTAATTCCCTGGGGAGAAGGAAGTGGTCAGTACTAGATACTGTCACTCCCTAGTTTTTCCTACAAAAACCTTGCTAGCTGTACATGCTTCATGACTCAATCACAGTGGAATAGTAGCCAAGTCTGCTAAAATACACTTAATCTGTGGATAGGAAGGTGACAGGAGCTTTCAAACTCATCAGACAGGGAAAAGATATTCGTCTTGATGTGAAGAACCTCACACACTGAATAACATTTGAACCTCCATCAGCAAAATTCAAAATTAAAAAAAAAAGAAAGAGGAAATTCCAACTTATCGCTCCTTTAAAATTGCACCTGGGCCTAGCACTTTGGGAGGCTAAGGCAGGCAGACTGCTTGAGCCCAGAAGTTTGAAACTAGCCTGGGTAACATGGAGAAACCCTATCTCAAAAAAAAAAAAAAAATTACAAAAATTAGCCAGACACGGTGACAGACATCTGGAGTCCCAGCTACTTGGAAGGCTGAGGTGGGAGGATTGCTTGAGCCCAGCAGGTTAAGGCTGCAGTGATCCCTGATCACGCCACTGCACTCCAAATGGGTGATAGAGAAAGACCCTGTCTCAAAAAAATAAAAATAAACTGCACCTGGAACAAGAAACCAAAAATGTTTAAATACTGCCAAAAAAAAAATTACTTGTTTCTGAATCAAGGAATTCAGTTCCCGGTTTAGTTGGATTTGTTTGTGGAGTGTTTTAAACATGTATTTATTGTTTTAAGCTTCGTGGAGTTATCCAAAATGCACAGCTGACAAGGTTTCTGTAGGTAAAACTAGGGGATAACGGCATTCACTGCTGATCACTTCCTCTTCCCCAGGGAATTAAGATGCCCTGAAGAGTTTAATTATAAAACAAACAATAAATAGATCCTAGCACAGTTATGTAGAAACACCCTAAATAGACGGGGTGCCCCTTTGGGGGAAAAGTGATGCTACGATGTAGAAATATATAATTTCACAGTTGGTAGAACTTGGCATGTACCAGCAGTGTACAGAGGGCTTGGCGGGACTCCAGGAGCAGTCCGGTATTTCTCCACTCCCTTTCTCAGATGCTTCCGATTCCCATTCCCCTAGCTATTGGGTGTTTTAGCCATCTTCTATCAACAACCTTGGCGCAGCAGCCACAGCAGCAGCAGCCTGCTCCTTTGTAAATGATGGGTATATGGTAACTGTGGCTGTGACTGTGGGACAATTAAGGCTGTCAATTCAGTCAGTCCTCTATCTGCAGCTCGGTTAGACAAGGCTCTTTTAAACGACGTGATATTGTGTGTTCTCTTTTTAAAGACTGCCTCAATCCTCCAAGCAGGAGCTTTATCAGATGTTCTAGTTTCTCTTAGGCTCCAGCTGTTTGGAGGAATGAGCCACAAATACCACATTCAGTAATATGGCCCTATTGATATATAAAATGATTTGAAGGACTTCACTATTCCAGGACAACCTTCAGACTGAAGGAAATTTCAAAATGTCATCTTCGCCTCCCAAAAACAAAATTCGATAAAAATTAGCAGGCTAGCTTTAAACAAAATAATACTCCCCACCCCACCCCACCCCTTATTTCCTGACCTCACAAAGGAATTGTTTGCATATATTGTAATAACTGTTCCCATATAATGTTGAAATTTGGCGACAGGTAGGGAATAGAAAGAACCACATAAGCCTGTTAAACCAAACTGAATTTGGCCTCAGTATGCCTCTGTACTCAAGTCCTTACATTTAAAAATAAAAAATAAAAAACTGCCACCTAACTTAGTACAGAAACTAACTAGAAGACTAACTTAAGAGTAATGTACAGGTATACTCTGGTAACAAATAGCTGAGTCTCCGTCAACTACAGCAGGTGAGCTTCAAATCAGTTGCAGGCAACCAATTGATTCAAATAAAGTGAAAACACTGAGGTGCAACCAATTAAGCTGTCTATTTTATTTCCATTGTCTGTCCATAAATGCTGCCTTCCCATGTTGCAGGCCAGAGTTCACAGGACTTGTTCTGGTTCTGAGGGCTGCCTGATTCATGAATCATTCTTTGTTCAATTAAACTCGGTTAAATTTAACATGCCTAAGGTTTTTCCTTTAAAAGAAAAAGCCAAATACCTTTTAAAAAAAAAAAGATTTCTGCGAAATCATTTCTCTAATACATCACAAAAAGAAAGGAAAAAATTAGCAAAAAAAAAAGTTGAAATCAAATATGGAAAATATTACATTCTAACACCATAAACTTCATAAACTGATAACACAGAAAAGAAATGGAATTCCAAAACATAACTAATATAATGTGGCAAGGCTTTCCATTTACTTTTTCCTCACGGCTCAAAATCTAGATTGTGAGTCATAAAGATCATGGAAATTCTCATTCAGATCCACAAATTTGGAGAGTAACTAACTGAGCTGGTATCTTTTCCTGCTTTTAGCAGGGGCATGATGGAAATGGCTGCTATAGAGAAATAAGTGAAATGAAAGAAGCTTTTTAGAAAGAGGTTAACTTTTGGATGAAGTGATAGGGCTCCAGAGCTGCAGGTTGAATTGGAGAACAGATCCAAAGCACTACCCTCCCCACTCTTGCCCCATGTTCTCACCATGTGAATGGGATATACTTCTTATCTAGCTGGAAGAAACCTAGTTTGGGGCCCTTAATAAAGTATCAGAAGCCCAGAGATTTTAACTAAAATACTCCCTTAACTGAGTCTCCCATCCCCTGCCATGTCCCCAAATTATAAAAAGAGGTTAAGCACCAAATGTCCAATTTTCAACTGTGATTTTTAATACAAATAACATTGATTTCAGATAAAGTGGAAAGTGATAAGGAAATTATGTACACTATGCGAGAACAATCAAAAGCTATAGATGGAGCTGTCCAAGTAAAGAATGAGAAAAGTAAAAAATAGCAAGGAAAATCTGCAAGAACATGACAGCAAAAAAGGCAGAGAAAAGGAAAGAACAGAAAAGACAAAGAAATCAGTCCAAGCAAAAATGTTATCTAAAGAAGAGAAAAAAATTATCACCACAAATAATTAAATGATATAAGCAAATAATATGAGCTCCATGTAACAAAAGCTCTTTTTAAAAGACTATGTTTTTATTTTTGTTCGAATGTACATAAACTCCAAAAGGGCACAGAACTCATGAATAACACTGGTTATGTATGCGGGAGGTAAACTGGATGGATGGAAGATGACAGTGAGTATTTTCACATAGAGCGTCTCTTTGATTTTTGAACTATGTAACTATATTACCTGTTTGTTTTTTTTAACTAAGCAAAAATGAATTCTGGTTAAAAAAAAAAGAACAGAAGCTCAAAAGCAAGACGATAAAAGGAGATGAAAAGGAGAAACTAATTGAGGGTCAAAACCATGCCAATACAGAACTAATAAATAAAATGGAGGGAAGAAGGCATAGAATTGACAGGGCCAAGATGCACGTAAGTGGCAAAGAAAAATAAACTTGTGATAATCAAATGATTGCAAATTAAAAACTCAAAGCTATCAGAGAAAGCTAACAGTAATGAAGGAAAGACAAAAACAATCCAAAAGAAAGACATTTGATGCCCCTAAAGCAGAGAACCCATCAAAGAGATCAGAAAAGCATCCAAAAATGTAATAGGAAATTTTCCTGAAGAAAAACACAAATATGCAAAACAAAAAAAGCACACAGACCAGGAAAAATTGTTCCAACAGACCAGGAGAAATTGTTCCAGAGCACTCATCATATTCTGGTGAAGTTATTTAACTTCAAAAATAAGGAAAGAATTTTTCAGGCATATGAAGGGGGTGGGTGGGAGCAGATTGGTACAAAGGATGGTAGAGTAGGTGGGGAGGATTAGGCTGTGATCAGTCTTCTCACAATAATATTCAAAGACAAGACAGTAGAAACATGTCTACAACATTCTAAAGGAAAATACACCCAAGAATATTATACCCAGTCATGATGACATTCAAATAAAAAGGCAATAGGCAAACATTCTAAACCATGAAAAACTCAGGGAATACAATACACATGAACCTTTCTTAGAAAACAAGATATGAGTTTTCAATCTATCCAATTGAGATGTATCAAAATGAAGAACACATAACAAAAGAATTAGTAGTAAAAGTCCTCCCATTTAAGGCCAGGCACAGTGGCTCATGCCTGTAATCCCAGCACTTTGGGAGGCCAAGGCGGGCGGATCACCTGAGGTTAGCAGTTCGAGACCAGCCTGGCCAACATGGTGAAACCCCATCTCTACTAAAAATACAAAAATTAGCTGCGCATGGTGGCACGCACCTGTAGTCCCAGCTACTTGGGAGGCTGAGGCAGGATAATCATTTGAACCCAGGAGGTGGAGGTTGCAGTGAGCTAAGATCGTGCCACTGCACTCCAGCCTAGGCGACAGAGTGAGTCTTCATCTCAAAAAAAAAAAAGTCCTCCCATTTAAATATATACAATTTTTTGACAACTGTGTGAATTATCAAAATAGATTGAAACGAATACAGTATAAACCATAACAATTCAAAAATAATAATATAATAAGATAAAAAGGAGGCGAGAAAGTGGAAGAATAAAACTGATAATGTCAGATGGTCACAATGGCTCACACCTATAATACCAACACTTTGGGAGGATGAGGTGGGTGGATCACCTGAGGCCAGGAGTTCGAGAACAACCTGGCCAACATGGTGAAACCCTACCTCTATTAAAAATACAAAAATTAGCTGGGCGTGGTACCAGGCGCCTGTAATCCCAGCTACTCAGGAGGCTGAGGCAGGAGAATTGCTTGAACCTGGGAGGTGGAGGTTGCAGTGAGCCAAGATTGCACCACTACACTCTAGCCTGGCGATAGAGTGAGACTTCGTCTCAAAAAAGTAGAAAACAAAAAATGCTAATGTCTTCAAATTTCATATAAGAAATTTCAATTAATACTACATAAAACTAAAGCATGTATATATAAAACTAAGGTAGATCTAACTACACACAAAAACTTTAATTTTTCATATTCTCTTGTGTTAAAAGGGATCATGGATTAATTTAGAAAATAATAACTCTTGTGGTAAAAAAAACATTAAGTTAAATTGAAACAATTCTTTTAGGTTTACTTCAATGTATTTTAATTTTCTTAGATTCAGGTGAAATTAAAATTGTATCTAATAAAATAGTTTGTGTCATATAATCCTATTTTTAAAGTACATTATCTTTCTATATAGGTGCACAAAATAATATCTGAAATGATGGTTACTAATGTCAATGTCAATTGTTTCAGGTACAGTAGTGGGATTTGGGGCTGTTTCTTTTCTTTTCTTTACTGTTTAAATTCTTTATAGTGAGCAAGTATTAATTTTTCAAAAGAAAGTGATATTTTAAAAATACAAACCAAGGTTCACATAGATCAAATTGGTTTTCAATTCAATTCTATGAGTATTTCTATGAGCACTTAATATATGCCAAGTCCGATGCTAGACCTTGGGAATAGATTGGCAAAGAATATAAACATTACTTCTGCCATCACACCACTCTTTGTCTAGTGAAGGTTTTTACTTCATTCACATCCACTTACCTGAAATCATTTGAACCTTAGTCTGCACAGATGACAATGTTTAATGGCAACTTTATAGAAAGTCCTTCTTTGGGCTAAATTTATGAGGAGGCCATGCAGACAGACACCTTTAAGGATAGCAACATTTTTGTTTCAATGTCAAAATCATTTTAATCTGCTACATTTTGCCTACATTGATATGGGTACTTGAGAGAGGGTGGAGTAGGAAGCTGGTTATGAATTCATTTTCCAGCTCCAACAATTAATGCCACTGAGACTTTGACGGAGTCATTTAATCTGATCTTCCATTTCTTTTCCTGTGAAAATTGGGGACATAAATGTATTGTTATAAGGATACAATTAAGTGTTAAAATATATAAAGCATTTAGAAAAGCATCTAGCTATCGTTATTTTTAAATTGCATTACTTCCATCAAAATCACGATTTATTAAGATATTTGTCATCGCTGGTTCTATTGTCATCAAGGTGGTCTAAAATTAATTTTAAAACTTTTCTAGACTGTGTGAGCACATAATTAAAAACATTTAAAAGTAGGGAAGGTTCTTTTTGGGTTAAGAAGTTACCTAAAGTAAATTAGCTTTTTTAACCTTTTTGATAAATGAAACTCCAATATAGTCATATTATAAATGACTAAAGGCATATAATAAAAGGTTTGTAGTCACCAAATTACAAGGTATTATTACAAAAGGATAGATTACGTGTCTGATTAGCCTTGAGGCAAGGAGCTTGGAGTATCTTAATTGCTTGTTACTTTTCCTCCACCTTCTATTGATAAACTTGAAGATAAAAGAGGGTAAATTTGATTTACTCAGGCAAAGAGAACAGATGTTACATGTTATAAATTACTAAAAGCCAGTAAGATAAGAGAACGCATATACATGGTTGTCTAAGTATCTCCAATTTAATTTATGTGGTACAAGTGGAAACATTAGGAAAGTTTTTGTTTCTTCCTGCCCAGTACTGATTAAATCAATATGAAGAATTGCCCACTAAGTTAATCACCCCAAAGGCAGTGTTCTTTATGACTTCTAAGTTATTGTGACAATAAAAATACTAAGAATCATAGATTTCTGATAACAAAACCAGGGAACAAACCAAGAAAATAGAAGGATACATAAAATAAGTGAGAAAAAAATTATTACAGATTAGATAACCATGACTTAGGGTTAAAAGTCTCAAATATTAGCTCTGTAGAGGAGAGGGTATTCTTACTAGTTTGGTGAAGAATTAGCATCTATATACAGCCCAAAGGGGAAAAGCGATAGGAAATCAGCAAAACAAAACATATAGAAAAAGAGGACATTTAGAGGATGGGTTGGTTTTTATCATAACGTGAGCTTCAAAAGGGACTCCTATGTTCCCCAAATTGCCATACTCTAAAATTCTCCTCAAAGGCAGTACTATAATCCACAGGTTTCACAGATACAAGAAAAAAGAAAAGCAGATATTATTTCTTCTTTCAATTTGAACCGAGACAGAAAGGATATCCTACCATGTTAAACACCCAAACAGGAGCAATATAGCTGAAGTTATTCAATTCAAACCAGAGGTTTGATATTGCAATTCTGTTCTGAAATTCTCTAGGAATCTTAGAAATCCAAGGTTTTAATTAACTTTGTTCCATGTCTTAGTTTAAACAGTTAAGAAAAATAAAATGGGGCCAGGCACAGTGGCTCACGCCTATTCTCCCAGCACTTTGGGAGGCCGAGGTGGGTGGATCCCATGAGGTCAGGAGTTCAAGATCAGCCTGGCCAACATGTCAAAACCCTGTCTCTACTAAAAACACAAAAATTAACCCGGGGTGGTGGCGGGTGCTTGTAACCCAGCTAATCAGGAGGCTGAAGCAGTAGAACCACTTAAACTTGGAAAGCAGAGGTTACAGTGATCAGTAATCGTGCCATTACACTCTAGTCTGGGTGACAGAGTGACACTCTGTTGAAAGAAAGAAAGAGAGAGAGAGAGAGAGAAAGAAAGAAGGAAGGAAGGAAAGAAAGAAAGAAAGAAAGAAAGAAAGAAAGAAAGAAAGAAAGAAAGAAAGAAAGAAAGAAAGAAAGAAAGAAGGAAGGAAGGAAAGAAAGAAAGAAAGAAAGAAAGAAAGAAAGAAAGAAAGGAAGGAAGGAAGGAAGGAAGGAAGGAAGGAAGGAAGGAA
>NW_012114489.1:3328232-3379959 GCF_000951035.1 Colobus angolensis palliatus | reverse complement strand
AAGGGAAGGAAAGGGAAGGGAAGGGAAGGGAAGGGAAGGGAAAGGAAGGGAAGGGAAGGGAAGGGAAGAGGGAAGTTGAGTTGAGTAAGGGGTCAGGCCAGGCCAAGTGTTTATTATAAATGGAGATGTAATAATACTAATTACCACATAAAGAGCACTTAGTACGCTTCAAGTATGAGGCTAAATCCTTTACTTACATCATATATTTATTCTTTTATAAAACTCCTAGTAAGCAAATATTTCTGCTTTACAAATGAAAAAGCACAGGATCATAACAATTAAGTAACCAGAGGTTGCACAATTCCCTGTGACCTCACAATCTCGTCCCTCAGGCCTTTGTTCTCTGGCTAACACCTTTGAAGGCCTACATGGCACTGAAATCTTCAAATAGAAATAATTTTATTAAAACAACATTCTGTAAAGGGGGTTTTCTTTACTGCCTATTTTCCTCCACTTAAGGCCCAGGAATCTCACCTTATATAGCCTATTAGTTTCTCCCACTCTAAATATCTATTTCTAACCATTTCTGGAGGACTTCATAAAGCAGCACTTTGTTGAAAACAGTAACAACAAAGACTGATCCACACTATGGAATGAAACAGTTGATCAACAATCAGTTAATCAAGCAAAGTGATTTAACAAACTACAAATGGAATTTGTTATGCTTCTTATTTTCACTTCTAGTGTTCCCAAGCCGTTAGGACGTGTAGATGAGAAAAAATGTCTCTACTTTCATCCTGTTCATCTTTCTCTTCCCTATTATCCAGATTCTGTGGATCTCCTTCTGTATGGCTGACATACTTCTGGTCCTCACTGGGACCAGTCCTCACTGGGATGAGATTGCATTCCATGTGGACCTGCAGTAATAACTGCAGATGCTCTCAATCTCTGTCTGGGGTTACACGAAAATCACTTGAAGTAGTGAATCTTTATCAGTGGCACATCTTCACTGTCTCTGCAGAAATGCCTGTTACTAATTAATTAATCCCTACCACTTCACCCGTACTGGCTTCCCCCTGGGACTTCTAACCTCCATGTTTTCAGCATTCTTCCTGGCAGCCAACTGTAGGAGTGGTGTGTTGTGGTTCCAGCTTTCTCAAAGGAAGAGTAACTTCCTGACAGAGGTCCAACTTAAAAATTCCTCCTTCACTGGTCAAATTCTGGGTGCCATAGTATCTCTACTGAAGACAAGTGCTCCGATTTGTAGTTTTTAAATCACTTCCCCCACTATCTTCTGGGTTTCCCTTCTCGGTTCACCATAGGCTCTGGCTTTAAATGTTCTTCAAGATGGCATAAGATTTAAATCCAATCTAAATGTTAGAAAATCTCCTTAAACTTTGTTAACTACAAAATAAGGACGAAGAAAAGCAGGAGGAACAGAAAGAAGGCAAGCGGAAGGGCAAAAAGAAGAAGGAAAAAGAGAGAGGAATGATACTCAACAGAGAAATGCAGACATCAGGAATCAGTCAGAGTGAAATGTGATCACAACAGCACTGTAACTCTGCCTGTACCTTGACAGCCCAGGCATAGTTCCAAAGTCATCTCTGCATCAGGTCAGTGCGTCTGACATCCATCCTGTCTTAAGGATCCCCTCTATCCTCCCACCAGCCCAAAGTTCCCAAATACCATAAGTAGACTTTCAAGCCCAGCATCAGAGTCTAAAGGCATAGCAGCATAACACTTAAAATCTCTGTCATTCAGAGCCTCACTATGGCATTCATACAAAAAAAAATCAAATTGGAAGCTTTTCAATCATAATTTAATTTCAGGCATGCTCATATTTAAAGAGGTTAAAATTATTTAATTGATTTTGTTTGAGATTTTTAACAAAATTAGATAGTAGAAAGAAATGTGAGGTATAAATATTAGAAAACAATATCATCCCTATTTATAACTGATATGATTGTACACCTGGATAACCTAAGAGACTCCACTGGAAAATAAATAGAAATGGAGTATAAAGTTAATACACAGAAACCAACAGTCATCCCACATCCAAACCACAGCCATAAGCCAACATAATGGAAGAGATAATCCTGTATATAAGAGCAGCAAAGAGGATTAAATACCTGGAAATAAGCTTAACAAGAAATGTGCAAAATTTATATGAGAAAGACCTTGAAATAATCTCAAAAGACACAAAAGTAGACCTGAAAAATAGATATACCATGTTCTTGGAAAGTAACTCTCAGCATTATAGATACATCAATTATCCTACTTAATCCATAATTTTAATATAATCCTCATAAAATACTAATAGATATTCTGAAGTAGACAAGCTGGTTCTAAAGTTCTACAGGGAAAAATGAAGAATAACCAGAAAACTCTTAAAAAGTAGAAGACTGGCACTACAAGATATCTTAGTCGATATCTGAAAAAACCTGTTGGATCTACATTTTACACTACATGGAGATAAGTTCCAAATGTATCAAATATTTAATCATAAATCTTAAAACCACTAATGTGCTAGAACATGTAAGTGAATTGCTTTATAACTGTGGCATTGTGAAGGCCTTTCTAACTTGCCTTTTAAAAGCCTAAAGCCTAAAAGAAAAGGTAAAAGTCAACAGAATGAAAACTAACAATTTTTTTCATAGAAAAAAACACATAAGCAAAGTCAAAAGGCGAATAATATTAGATAATTTATTTGAAACATACCACTAAGTACTAATCTCCATTTTATGTTTTTAAAAAACATCTAGAAATTGAGATGGAAAAGATTAGCATCCCAATGAAAAAAAAATGGACAAAAACATGTCTAGCTACAGATGAAACATATGACCCTTAAACATGTGATCATAAGCTCAATCTCACTCATAAGGTCCAAAAATATGACAAAAGACACTGTCTGTTGGTGAGGCTTTGCAAGTAATTCATACATGGCTGGTTAAAGTACAAAATGTTAAAACTCCCAGGAAGAACAATTTAGCAATATCTATCAAAATTACAAATAAATTTGCCCTCTAACTTAGCAATCCCACTTCCAAACAATCATTTTATAGGTATACCTGCACATAGAATAAATTACACGTATACAAGATAATTTTTATAGCATTGTTGATAATATCCAAAGACTGGAAACAATCCAAGTATGCACCAAGAGGATGCTGACTAAATAAACTATGATACATTTACACAAACAATGATTATGCAATCTGGAAGTTCTATATGTACTTATTCAGAAAAATTTCCAAAAATAATGTTAATGAAGAAAGATACAGAAGAATGCATATAGTATATTACTCTCCATATAAGAGAGATGACAGAAGAAAATATATTTGTATCTGCATCTACATAAATACTGGAAGAATAAATAAGAAACTCATAGGAGGCAAGGGTGAGGATCAGGGAGAACAAGGACAGGAATGGGAACATGACTCCTGTTAGTTTGAATGTATCCTCCCATAGTTCATGTGTTGGAAACTTAATTCCCGATGCAACAGTGATGGCAGGTGGGGCCAAAGGGGCGGTTCTTAGGTCATGAGGGCCCCAGCTTCCTCATAAATGGATTAATGCCAATTATAAAAGGGCTTGGGGCTGGGAGTTCAATGTCTTGCACGTACTCGCTCTCTCTCGCTCTCTGTCTCTCTCTGTCTCTCTGTCTCTCTTGTCATGTGATGCCTTCTCCCATGTTATGATGCAGCAAGAAGGCCCCCACCAGATGTCGTCCCTCAATCTTGGACTTCCAAGACTCCAGAACTGTAAGAAATAAATCTTTGCTCTATAAATTACCCAGTCGGTGGCATTCTGTTATAGCAGCACAAAACAGACTAAGACAACTTCTGAATGTATGCTTTTTGTATTGTTCTGAATTTGAAACCATGAGAACATACAGAAAATTAAAAGCAAATTTAAATAAAAAATACTAGCTTACAGAAGACCATTAAATGCTTTTTAAAAACTTAATTCTCCAAAATGTCTTAAGTTCCCAGAAGAAACCATATTTCAAGGGCTCCCATGGTGTGGTGGAAGGCAAGTCCCAACTCTCTTGCCTTCCCCACAAGTTGGTCCCAAACCACTAACCCAGCTTCAATCCCATAGATGTACCCTTCATTCCAGCCATTTACCAGCTGTTAATATGTGTGACAGGGTCTTATAGAGGGAAAAAAAAAAACAAAGGGTTAGAGGTTATGAAGAGGAGACAGCCAACTACAGGTATGAAAGGGAGTATCTATAAAGAGAGATCTCCTTGGGTGAGCCTGTGTTAGGACCGAGTGGGTCCAGATTCCTGAATGTTTGTGACATAGGCCCATAGACTCTTCAACAACATCAACCACAAGACAATATTAAGACTATATCCTCAATATTGGAGCTGGTCTCAGTTCTTTCACTTAGGAAAGGAGATCTCAATGCTAAGAGCCTGTAGATAGTCTCTATGAACTCCATTAGTTCAGTATGCAGCACATTGCATTATTGGTCCTAAATTTTACCTCTCTGTATCTATACCCTTTGCCAAGTTACTTAGCAGTTGACCCACCTGTTTGCTCATACCTTGAGTTCTTTTTTGAAAGAAAAACATTTTTTATCTCATAATTTAAAATGAATGTCTCAAAATACAAATGTTATTTGGAGGTAACTGCTATGGGCTGAATTATATACTCCGAAATTAATATGCTGAAGTCCTAACCACCAGTACCACAGAATATGACTCTTTGGAGATAGGGGTTCTAAAAGGTTAAAGTTAAATGAAATCATTAGGGTGGGCCCTAATGCAATATGATTGATCTCCTTATAAGAAGAGGAGATTAGGACACAGACAAAGACCATGAGAGGACACAGGGAGAAGACAGCCATCTACAAGCTAAGGAGAAAGACCTCAGAAGAAATCAACCATGCTGACACTTTGATCTTGGACTTGTAGCCTTCGGGACTGGGAGAAAATAAATTTCTATTGTTTAGGCCACCCAGTCTGTGGCATTTATTACTGCAGTCCTAGAGTCCTAGCAAACTAACACAGATTTTGGTACCAACAAGTGGAGTGCTTCTTTTACAAGTACCCAAAAATGTGGAAGTCAGTTTGGAACTGGGTAATGGGTAGACAGTGCCTTAAACATCATACTTCCATAGGAAAGTGCATTAAGTAACAAGATAAGGTGCCAGGAACATACTTCCTCTGGTATGGGGAAATTGAGCTCTCTGTTCCCATCATGCCTATATCTCCTCAGTTTAAAAATTGAGTGTGATTCAGCCTTGGAGGCTACAGATAGAGAATGGGGAACTATCCTCATGCTGGTCAGTCATCAGGGCAAGGCATAGGGATAGGTGCCAGAGCCAGTTGTCTGAGGTGAATGCTTCAAGAACTTAACCTCTCACCTAGAGTTGCCAGATAAAATTACAGGACACCCAGTTAAATTTTATTTTCAGGCCAGGTGTGGCGGTTCACACCTGTAATCCCAGCACTTTGGGAGGCCGAGGCAGGCAGATCACGAGGTCAGGAGATCAAGACCATCCTGTCTAACACGGTGAAACTCCATCTCTACTAAAAATACAAAAAATTAGCCGGGCGTGGTGGCGGGTGCCTGTAGTCCAAGCTACTTGGGAGGCTGAGGCAGGAGAATGGCATGAACCTGGGAGGCGGAGCTTGCAGTGCGCCAAGATGGCACCACTGCACTCCAGCCTGGACCACAGAGTGAGACTCCTCGAAAAAATATATATATATATTTTTTCAGATAAATAGCTCATTTTAAAAAAATAAAAGTACATCCCAAATATTTCATGGAACATTCTTATATTTAAAAAGTATTTATCATATATCTGAAAATTAAATTTAATTCTGCATCCTGTATTTTTACTTGTTAAATCTGGAGAAATGATTCTTGCCTAGGATTGAATCTATAATATTAATGAGAAACAGTGATGGGGTGGTTTTAGACAAACACTGTTCAAGAAAAGGGGGCAGAAGAAAAGGAATGTCACAAAATGTAAATTTCTCATCGACAGATGAATAAACAAAACGTGTTTTATACATACAATGGAATGTTATTCAGCCTGAAAAAGAGATGAAATTCTGAAAACATGAATGAACCTTGAAACCATTATGCTAAATGAAATAAGCCAGACACAAAAGGACAACTTTTGCATGGTACCACTTATAGGAGGCACCTAAAACAGGCAAATTCATAGAGATTACCAGGAGCTGTGGGTAGGGGAGGATGGAGAGCTACTATTTAATGGGTACAAAGTTTCTATTTCACAGGATAAAAAGTTCTAGAAATGCATAGTGGTGATGATTGCACAATATTGTAAATGTATTTAATGCCAATGAGTTGTACACTTAAAAAGAGTTAAAATGGTAAATTTTGTTGTGTATATTTTACCACAATAAAAAAAAAGTACATTTCTAGAAAAGAGAATCCCCAAGCCTCCTTGCCACTAACTGAAGCAGTTTTCTGCAAGCCAGTCAGCCATTTGTCAGCAAGGGATATATATCAGTTGAGAGCTAATACATTACTTTTTAATGACTTGCATGTAGGTATATGTCTTAGTCCATTTTGTGCTGCTATAACAGAATACTACAGACTGGGTAATTCATAAAGAGTAGAGATTTATTTCTTACAGTTCTAGAGGCTGGGAAGTCCAAAGTTGAGAGACTTGCATCTGGTATCATCCCATGGTGGAAGGCAGAAGGACAAGAGAGCGTATTGAGGGGGAATGGGGTCAAACCTATCCTTTTATCAGGAACCTACTCCCACAATAATGGCATTAATCCATTCATGAGGGCTGGGCCCTCATGATCTAATCACCTCTTAAAAGTCCCACATCTGGGCCAGGTACAATGGCTCATGCCTGTAATTCCAGCACTTTGGGAGGCTGAGACAGGCAGATCACGAGATCAGGAGTTCGAGAACACCGTGGCCAACATAGTGAAACCCTATCTCTACTAAAAATACAAAAAATTAGCTGGGTGTGGTGGGGCCTGTAATCCCAGCTACTCGGAAGGTTGAGGCAGGAGAATCACTTGAACCTGGGAAATGGAGGTTGCAGTGAGCCGAGCTCACACCATTGCACTCCACCCTGGGCAACAAGAGCAAAACTCCATCTCAAAAAAAAAAAAAAAAGTTCCCCCTTTGAACACTGTTGCACTGGGGATTAAGTTTTGAACACATGAACTTTGGGGGACATATTCAGGGCATAGCAGTATATATGACTAGACTGTGCACTCCTTTTTGTTACAAAGTCATGCTTCTTTATATCCACCCCAGTGTTATGCACATAGTAGGTGCTGAAATTACTGATTAAAATAATTAATGCCTTTGGCCATACACAGTTGTCCAGCAGTATCCACAGGGGACTGGTTCCAGGACCCACTGTGGGTGTCAAAATCCAAGAATTCTCAAGTCCCTTATGTATAATAAAATGGTGTAGTATTTGCACATAACCTATCCCCATCTTCCCATATATGTTAAATCATCTCTAGATTACTTATAATACCGAGTACAATGAGCATGCTATATAAATACTTGATATACTGCATTGTTTAGGGAATAATGACCAAAAAAATTCTGTACATCTTCAGTACAGGTGCAGCTAATCTTTTTTTTTTTTTTTTTTTTTTTTTTGAGATGGAGTCTCACTCTGTTGCCAGGCTGGAGTTCAGTGGCACGATCTCGGCTCACTGCAACCTCCGCCTCCTGGGTTCAAGTGATTCCCCTGCCTCAGCGTTCCAAGTAGCTGGGACTACAGGTGCACGCCACCACACCTGGCTAATTTTTTTTGGGTGTGTTTTAGTAGAGACGGGGTTTCACCATGTTGGCCAGGATGGTCTTGATCTCCTGACCTTGTGATCCACCCACCTTGGCCTCCCAAAGTGCTAGGATTACAAGGGTAAGCCACCACATCCAGTCAATCCATTTTTTAAAAAATATTTTCTATCCATGGTCAGTTGAATCCGCAAATGCAGAACCCGCAGGTACAGAGGACTGACTGTGTTCCTTTTTGGTCAGTGCAAATTAGCTTATGTCAGCAGCTTCCCATCTACTGAACATTTTTACTAATGACTCATTATGACTTCTGAGTGGCTCTTCTGGACCAATTTTTACTATCTGGACAGATTTTAAGACATTATATTGTCCTTGTTAGCCTGCTTGCTGCTATTACAGTAGCTTACAGAGCAATAAGTAATTTATATATCAAATACTTAAGAGACCGATGTCTACCAAAAGAACTTCACAAGAACTTTGAACCTGGAAAATAATATCTACAGTGTTCTTGTAAATATTGATCTTTTAAGTGTTCAGGTAAAAAAAAAAATCCTCATCCCTCTATGAACCTGACATCAGATGAATGGCTATAATAAAACACAATGAAACAAATTCATTTTATTACATCTTTAAATATGAAAACAATATCCCTCAATATGACAACTATGAACATAACTTACAAGAAGGAATTATCAAACTGGATTGACAAGTGAAAAAACACTGGATTAACTGTCAGAAGATGAGTCTCTCCCCACATCATTTGTTTCCTCATGTGTAAAAGAGGTTCAAAAATATCTAACTCACCTACCTCACAAGTTTGTTTTGAATCAGATAAAACAGTAACTTTGAGTACACTTTGGAAACCTGTAAAGTACTATTCAATATTATGTTGATGCTATAAACTTCAAGAGTGAAACTGAACTTATCCCAACCATAGATAAGGAGCTAAACCATCAGCAAAACTTTTGCATTAGGAAGTCCAAAATGATATCTAATCCTTAGGAGATTATATTCATATTCCAGTAAACACATTAGATTCTAGGGCAATAATTAATAGGATAGTAAATAGAACCACGTGTCTGGACCAATTCCCAGTATTTATTCAAAAAATTCACTGAAGTAACCAACATTTGGTTTGGGAGTATGTGAAGAGGGTGTTTGACATAGTCAACAGATAAGAAGTACATAATTTTCTAGAGATGAAGTAAAAACCCACGTTTAAACAATATGTGAAGTAATGAAGTCATCAAATAAATTGTAGACAAGCTAGTATCTTATAAACTACATACTGTGCCAAGTACAGACAGCTATTATCTAATGAGATCTTTTTCCTTGGTGGACTCTAGACACTATGGCAAAAGTCATGTTCATTAGAAGTCTGAATGTTCCAGTTGGACATTCAATTCTGCTATCTGAGCCAAAAACGTTAAATGGTTCCTAACATAATTGTATTGCCTTGGCCTCATCAATGTTTCATTATAGCCAACTAAGCTGAGGGTCTCTCTCTCTTTCACTAATGACTCTCAAAAATGTAAGCAAGAATCTCCCCTTTTTTGAGAGCATGATGTAAGTAGGTAAGGACAGAATAAGTAGGAAGAGGCTTATAGAATATTAATTTCAATGTTGAAAAAGAAAGTTACAAGGATCATGGACTTATTCAATTTCTAGGAAAAAAAAAATATATCCCCGGACTCCACTAAGGAAGCACAGAAAATGGTGTAAGAGTTTTCAAAATTATATTTGTTTGCCCTGAAAGATAAACAAAGAGAGTTTAACACCCAACTTTGGAAGTTCTTAGTGATTTTCCAATTTGGTTAGAAAATTAAATTAATTTACTTCAAGATTCTCAGGGTTAAAAGATTTATTCTTAAGAAGCTCTCTATTTGAATTGTTATTGTTGAGGACAGATTTAAAATGCATTAGGTATATTCAGAAAACTAAACGGAAAAATAACAACACTAATTAGGCTGACCCTCCTGCCTCCAGAAAGTTAAGATATACGTTTGAC
Source organism: Colobus angolensis palliatus (assembly GCF_000951035.1). Classification (NCBI taxonomy): domain Eukaryota; kingdom Metazoa; phylum Chordata; class Mammalia; order Primates; family Cercopithecidae; genus Colobus; species Colobus angolensis. Next base: position 3,370,251 of record NW_012114489.1, on the reverse strand, counting down.
AGGTAATTAAATGCAATATTCTAAAATGGGAGTGAAATCAACAGAGAAACTCAGCAGAATACCAATAGCAGAGCAGCTTATGTTTTTCTTACCTTCTTTGGGACTCCCACAGAATGTTTTACACTAAAGTGCCACTAAAATGGATATTTAGAACCACTGCCAAAACAAAGAGCTTCTCCTTGGGAATAATGCATATTTTGCATATGGTTACAGAGGTAATTGGGTGCTGACAAAAAAAAATGAGCTTTAACATTTTATACACAGGGGCCCAAATTCTGATTTTGTCACTCACCAGCTTGTGATGCTGAGTTACTTAATCTCTTCAATTTTCAGGTTTTTTCTTCTGTAAAACGTAGACAACAATATCTACCTTGCAAGACTGTTAGGAGAATAGGAAATTTTATAAATATTTATATAGCCCATTACAGTGCTGGAGCATAATATATTCACAAGAAAAGTTTTTGAACTGCATACATGTTAAGAATGAACGTCAATCTCAGAAGTAATCCCTGAAAGAGAACATCATAATTGCAATGATAATAGCTATTATTTTCCTGAAAAGGATGTAGTTAACTTCTCTTGGGACTATTATTAGTGCTAACACAGATCTAACTTTGCTCTGAGCACTTAGGCCCCAACCATAAGCAGATTTAATCCACGTCATTATTCTCTTTTAAAACGGTTACAACAGTATGAAACATGGAAGGTTTTGATTGGATAACTAAAGGGATTTTTTTACCTGCTGTGATTCTGATTGGCTGAGAGGAAACAATAAACCAATCACATGTAGGTTGACCTACAAGACTTATTTTCCAACCAAAAAAAAAAAGTGGACATTTTAGAAAAAGAACATCATCCCCAAATGGGAGCAGAGAGTTGTGTTTTTCTGTCACATTAATCATTTCCCTCCTGTTGTATTTCTTTAGAACCACTCGGAATAAGATTTGCAAATAAAATGAAAAAGTAATGCTTGTGTTTCACTTAAGGGCTTACAAAATGCTAATGAGATTTTTGAACTCAAAAAATCCTCACAGAAATAAACAAAAATATTAAAAGGGAATCCACAAAAATTAATCAAGGTAAGTGCAGAAAAAAATTCAGAGACTGAATACACATTTTATGTCAATGAATAGGTCTGCTTGGGTTTAATGACAATAAAAAAAAAAGTATGGCCTATTTGTGGTGATTTCCTTTGGTGTGAGCGTGGACAAATTTTCTCTCCACTAAGAATGGGTTCTTTTATTCTCAGTTTCATTCAGGTAATAGTGGACTCAACTTTCCTTAGTATTGTGGAATACCATGCTGGGGAAATGGCTTCAAATAATGAGCGCTGGGCTGGTGAATGAAATGCTGCTCATGTTTGCACTGGCACACAGGCACAAACAAAAGCTCCAGCACACCAGCAGCATTCTGCTGATCTGCTGATTTTCTCCGATATGGCTCCTGCCGAGACACAGTAACAAGGGAAAATAACAAAAAGTCAGCTAAAAGATCTGTTATGGGGATGGTGAGAGAAGTCTTTTTAAAATAAGACTATAATATGTTCATATAGGGCTGAAATTCACCCATACTGGTCAAAATAATTCATAAAGATGAAGTTTCGGGCAGGCACAGTGGCTCACGCCTGTAATCACAGCACTCTGGGAAGCCAAGGCAGGTGGATCACCTGAGGTCAGGAATTCGAAACCAGCCCAGTCAACCTGGTGAAACCCTGTCTCTACTAAAAACACAAAAAATCAACTGGGTGCGGTGGCAGGCACCTGTAATCTACTACTCGGGAGGCTGAGGCAGGAGAATAACTTGAACCCGGGAGGCGAAGGTTGCAGTGAGCCGAGATCACACCGTCACACTCCAGCCTGGGTGACAGAGCAAGACTCCATCTAAAAACAAAAAAGAAGAAGTTTCAAGTCTATTGGAAATATTGCCACAGGGAACTCTATTGGTGCACATCAAATAATAGAGTCCAAGTATGCTAGCCAGTTTAAAGGAGATGTTCATTATCTGTGCTACCCCATTCTACCCACCCTTCTTACCCACTACCCTACTGAAAGGTGTTGTTGGAGGCAGCCAGTAGTAGGTCATGTGGCCAGAAGTGGTCACAGTTCATAACAGACATGTAGTGCAAAACATGAACAGGGTCATTTTATGATCCATGAATTTCATCAATATCCTCCCCCCAACTTTTTATGAAACAATCACAATTTTAGATTAATTTATGAGATTTCCTATTAGAAGACTGAAGTCAACACCAGGTATCTAATTGACCTTCCCATCCAAGAGAACATTAATTTTATATTGGCATTTATTAGAGATTAAATTCCCATAAGCCTTAGAAGAAAGGAAAAGAAATGATCTAACCTGGGATTCCCTTAATTAGTTATAAGGTTTTGTATTTCTAAAAATAGCCTTGAATCAAAGCCTTCAACATCAATTACCAGAACGGAAGGCACAGCACATTTTGCAGTGATTTGTTTTGATATCTTAGTAATGAATCAACAGCATTGCAGCATGCCATGGTGCTGATAGGTATATTACAAAAAGAAGTCTAGGTGTAGGGAAATGGCTGGCCTTAACCCCCAAGTTGTTAATGGAATAAAAGTAAAAGCAACAGAAAAAGCCACATAATGAATTTAATGACACTCAAATCACTTGGTCTCTGCTGGATGCCACTGGCCTCCCTCTAAACATCCTATTCATGCACCTCACAATACCAATAGCGTCACCAACAATTTTCAATTTGCCCTGATTCTTTGGACCAATTCTTCCATTCAATCGCTGGAACTGAGAGTTGGAACAAAGGTAAGTTAATGACTCAAAATAGTTTTTTCTTTAATTTATATGTAACTTCTTCTTCCTCTGCCACCATGACTCTCCCCTCCCCACTACCCAAATCCTATCTTCCTTTCTATATTTATGTATTAGGTAGAAGAAAGTTTAAAGAGAAATGGAAGGGCTGGGAGGAGGAGAGAAATTAAGCTCCAATACCAGAACCCGCAATATCATTCCACCGATGACATGCAGATGGGAAAAAAACTAGAAAATAATTCGTCAGTGAAACCACACTGGGAAGCAGTCTTGACCTTAGATGACAGAATTTGAATTCAAATATTCCTATCTGGAAAAGCAATGAGACCTAAGGGAAATTAAGTTTATTTTAATAAAGATTATGAGGAGTGGATTCACTAGCTATCTTTTAGTTGCAATTGACAAATATCTAATGCAAGATAGCTAAAATAAAAATAAACGAGAGTTTTTTCTAATTATGTAATTAAATGGCAAGGGAAAGTCTAGCTTCAGGAGTGGTTTGAACCAGGAGCTCAAACACCATCTTTAGGAATCCTTCTCTATCTCTGCATTCTTCAGCTCTATTTTTCTCAGTAGGTTCTTTCCTGTCTTTCATCCTAACAACTCAACTGACCCAGTAGAAGAAAAAGAAAACTTCACATTCTGAATATTGCCAAAACAAACAAACTAACAAACAAGCAAAAAACCACCCAGGTGTGAGTTCCACTGGTCAGGGAAAAGTCATATACACATCCCTGTAATGAGAAGAAGTAGGGCTAGTATATGGTATATTGGCCCCACCCAAAATTTCATGGCTTAAGAATTTTCCAAAGGAAAATTAAAGCGCTATTACCCCAATCAGAGGAATGGACACAAGGCAGAACAAAGCACAAGCTATTCACCGACATAGGGCTACATGCATAAGGAGGAAAAGTCATCCAGATATATAATTTAGTTGCTATAACAGAAATAGCGAATTGATGCCCAGTATCTGATTTTTCTTTCTTTCTTTCTTTTGGTAATAGCCTCCCCAAATTTCATCTGATACATGACTACCCTTACAGCTAGGTGTAGCTGTTTGACTAACTTTGGGCTGACGGGATGTGAAAGTCTTACATGCAACTTTCAAATCAACATTTCAGAGATGAATATATTTCCAGGATCTAGCTCCACAACTACAACTGTCACCTTGGACCAACATCTGGAAGCCACATACTGAAGGTGACAAAGTTGACCCGCTAGCCTGGGTCACTGAATGGCCTGGTGGAATAGAAATGTTTGCCCAACCTAAACAACTTATCTACCTTTAGACTTTTATCTGAGACAGAAATAAGGACCTTATCTATCTAATATGTCTTACTTAAGCCACTGTATTTTGGGGTTATCTCCTGTTTAACCTGCACCCCCAACTAACACACTAAAAGACTCACTCTGGTCAAGTTCTAGAGAAAAACAGCCAAAAGTGCTTTAAAATAATAGATCCATAAGGGTTTGTGAGTACATTTTATTACATATGTAGTATTTTATATAACCACAATATCGGGATATATAATAAGAACATATTTCTTAATCTTGATAATGTTAGCACCTTACACAAGTAAAAAGATAATAGTTATCTCTGGGTTATAGATTAAACATTGTTTTTACTCTCTTCTTCCTGCTTGTCTTCACTTTGTAATTTTTCTAACATTAACTTATAATATGTTTGAAGTAACACAGAGGTTATTATCAATCTTACATAAGGGAAGAAAATGGCTTTCCAAGGGTATTCTATTTGGGAAATTAAGGTACACATACTGCTTGGTAAGAGATGATATAGCACTGGTCAAAGGCCAAGTAAATAATCTCAGATACCATGGCAAAAATGGCCACATATTATTTACATTTGTGTATCCATACTCCTTTCCAATATGACTTTGTAACTCCTCCCATCAAGAACTGGAACCTGTTCCTCTACCCATTGAAATCTGAGTTTGGCCATGTGACTTGCTTTGGCCAATGGGATATTAGCAAATGTAACATAAGCCAAAGCTTGAAAAGTATTTGTACGTTGGATTTTGCTCTTTTTGCTGTTCTTGGGAACCCTGAACACACCACGTGTGAGCAAGCCTGGGCTAGCCTGCTGGATGATGACATATGCCTAAGTCATCCCTGTTACCCAAGATGACATCAAGCCAACCACCAGACATGCTGAATGAGGCCATACTAGACCATACAGTCCTGGCCATGCTGGCCCATACCAGAAGAGTCCCCCAAATGATCCACAGAAGAAGTCCATAGCACTGGTTTAAAGCCACTAAGTTTTTGTGGTTGATTGTTCTACACCCTGCTCAATCCAGGATGTCCTCTAGTTTAATCATGTTAAAGAGTAAAGTATATGTTGTACAGGTTTTTTATTTTTTTCTTGTTGTTGTTGTTATTTTTTTGAGATGGACTCTCGCTCTGTTGCCCAGGCTGGAGTGCAGTTGTGCAATCTCAGCTCACTGCAACCTCGCCTCCTGGGTTCACACCACTCTCCTGCCTCAGCTTCCCGAGTAGCTGGGACTACAGGCACCCGCCACCACGCCTGGCTAATTTATCATTATTATTATTATTATTATTTGTATTTTTAGTAGAGACGGGGTTTCACTGTGTTAGCCAGGATGTTCTCGATCTCCTGACCTCGTGATCCACCTGCCTCGGCCTCCCAAAAACGCTGGCATTACAGGCGTGAGCCACCGCGCCCAGCCTTCTGCAGGCTTTATTGGTAAAATGATGAATTTACCGGTGAATACATATCACTATTTGACCAAAAGCATAGAAATATATGACTAAAACAGGGTTTAGACATTGAAAACAATAGATAATAGCAATAACAAATGAGGCATTTTTTAGGTTACAAGGTTCATGTAACATTATGCAACATTTTCAAAATTCTTGGAGAAATGTAATGGGAAGGAGGCTAGTAGATGCTTTAAATAGGAAAGGAATTTAGAGTTCATATGATTCATGCACCTTGCTCTACAGTGGTGAAAACTGAGACTTAGAAAGGTGTGTTGGTTTCCTATGTTTTACACAACCTATACCAACTCCACAAAATGTTTCACTGCATTGTGAAGGCCTCTTGATTCTAATTCCAAGTTGTAGGGCAATTTCAGAACCTCAGGAATGATGGGTTCAAAATTTTGAATCAGAACACTGTCTGACACTTAGTAAGAGCTCAACATATGAAAATCACAACAAGCAGGTAGTTTGTGTAACAAGTTCAGTTAATCCAAGGAGCTCTCCATAAACATGGGCTCACTTCCAAAATAGCATCCTTCTGATCTTCCTCCAAAATACGGCCAAAAAGAAAATCTAAGGTAAACGCAATTTTGGAAGTCAGGAGAATAGATGCGTTTTTACTGGCAATTAGAGATAACAGGAACTTTGTAAAAGCCTTAGATTTCTTTCCTGTCACATACACTTGATGAAAATGTGTACATCTGAAATGAAAATCTTCTAGAATTGCACATTCAGTTTATCGCTGTAAACGAATCACCTCAAAACTCAGTGGCTTAAACAATCAACAATTTATTATTAGACACAATTCTGCAGGTAGACTAAGCGGCGTTTTTTGTTTTTTGGGTTCTAATCTGTCTGGGACTTATTCACGCAGCTATACTTAAGCAGCAGGTCAGTTGGGGACTGAGTTCAGCTGGGACAGATGGCATAGCTGAACTTCTCTCTCCCTCCATGTGGCCCTTCATCTAAGACTTCTTTATGGAATGGTGGTCCCAGGGCAGTGGTCAAAGAGGATGAAGGCTCTGGAGCTCCCACATAACATTCTATCGGTCAAAGCAGGCTACCTGGCCAACCCAGACTCAAAGGATAGGACAATATACTCCATTTTTTGATGAGGTGAACTGCAAAACACCGTAACCGTGCTTTTGAACCTACCACAAACAATTCTGATCCAGGCTCAAATATCCACTTTTCTGCCATTTACACCTAATGAAAAATTACAGAGCTGAAATGAAAATCCCCTAGAATTGCACACATAATCTTTCACCTGCACTAAACTCAAATCTTTCTGCAGGGAGACACTGTGGTATTTGCCTTATTGCGATTGTCAAATGCATTAATAACCTTCCTAAACAAGATGCTGCATTAGGAGTTATACTGAATAGTAATCACCACCAGTGATTTCCAAGGTGATTATAAATATTTTACCACTGATACACAATGCACAAAAGGAAGAAATGCTAGAGTCGTTTCCATCTAGATGGATTTAAGATTTGAATATTTTAAAACGTACCAATAGGAAATAGAGGTAAAGCTTTTCAAAAATAATCTTTAGGTTAAGATCTTCCTAAGCATGACCCACAGGCAGAAGCCACAGATGAAAAGATTGATAGATTTGAACATATGCAAATGTAAGATTCTGTATGACATATATATATCACATTAAACAAACTATAAAAATAACAATTACTTATAGTGTTTACTAAGCACCAAGTGCCATTCTAAGTACTTTGCATATTTTAATTCATTTGATCCTTACAATAGCCCTATGAGGTAGATACTATTAGGTGAGCAAACTAAGGCACAAAATAGTTATATTAGATAACAAACTCAGCTGGTAAGTGACAGAACCACAGTATTTGAACCCAAGCAGTCTTGGCTCCAGGGTCTAAATTTTAAATCACTGAGCTCTACAGAAAACTGGGGAAACACAAGCAAAATACATATGATGAAGGCTTAGTATCACTGAAATGTTCAGAATTCTTGCAAATGAAAAACAAACAGAAAAATACACCATTTTCTATGGACAAGGTCTATGAACAGAAAATTCACAAAAGGAAAATGCAAATAACCTATAAAATAGGAAAAACGTTCACCCTCACTAGCAACTGTAAGAACTCTAACAAGGTACCATTTGTCTTCTGGCCAATTTTTAAAAGACAAAAAAATGATAATGCCCATGGATATTATCTCCTTGTTGGTGGTAAGGTCAATTGGTAAAAGATTTCTGGAGGATTATTTGAAGATATATATATACACACATATATATATAATCTTCATATACACACACACATATATATACACCATTCAACCATTCAAATATGCATAAAGTTTGATCCAACAATTTTACTTCTAGTAAATTTCCCATAGAAATAATCACACAAGCACATGAAATGTAGGTTAAATAAATTTATCATAGAACTGTTCATAATATTTATAAAAATATGAGAAAATGGAAGATTGACTAAATGCTATAGTTCATCCATAAGTTGAATACTAGTTACCTTTTAAAAACAATGATGCATATTCCTATTTACTGACATGCAAAAGGGGTCATGAGATACTATTAAGGAAAGCAGAAGGGTTACAAAACTGTATAAAGAGTATAACTCATTCTTTAAAATCTGTATATACATAGATTGTATATTCTCTCTGGGTCGTGGAGTTTTTTTTTATACCTTTATAATGTTATATTTGAGTTTCTGCATTCCTCTTCATGTATGACTTTGTAATCATAAAAAATACCAATCACCGTATTTCTAGAAGTTTAGGGAACTGAAACTCTTCCCAAGCCCTATAATAATTCTCTTTAGAAAAACCTACAAGCAAGATGACTTTTCTGTTTCCCATCTCAGTGAACACCTATGTGATTGATTTTGCTAGAAACACAGGGAGAACATTTACTATTACACAGTAAGGGCAGTTTGATAGTCAGAACTACCCAGGGGTCATTGCCTCGTGGCCTCCAACACCGTATCTCCTGCCTGGTCAGCTTTCTAATCACCAGCCATCTCAGAGCTGGAAATAATGATAGAGATGACATATCACAGTTCCCCAGAGCTCATCAGCCAATGCAATTCAAGGGGGAAAAAAATCAGCCCAGTAATATACACTATCAAATGGGTTTGGGGAGAGAGGATGAGAGCACAGGAAAACTCACTTCATAAGTGCAGGCAATTAACAGTCACCACGTTGCGGGCCTTCTTAAGCAAAGATGTCACATGCTCCGAGTCGGGGACAGTCAGAAGCTGCAGAATGTCCTCGCCTGCTGACTGATGAAAATGACTGACGCTGGGGCGCCAGCTGAAAAATCAATTATTCACATCTACTAGGCAGTTGCCCCCTACGAGCAGCGGCAGGTCGCAGGAAGGGGAGATTGTTGTGGTTTGTTTTTAACATGCACTATCCATTTCTCTGGCCTTCGAGTTCCACAATAGCAAAATCAATAGGCTGCTCCAAACTAAGAAACAGACAGACAAGTTGGGCACCAACTGCATTTCAAGCACCTGGGAACCATCTAACAACGCCCATAGACAAATGGCAAGGGGGAAGAATCTTCATCCCACCATCACCATTTCCCATATTTGATGCCTTTCCTATCTCCCACAGTAATAAGGAGAACCCAAAGGTTTTTGTTATTCCTAATCGCTAGTTCACTTTTGCTAAAAATGGAAAATAGGTATTCATGCTCAAAAGGCACCTCAGCTGGTTTTCATCCCTTCATCCATCTCATCTCATTGTCTTATGTCATGCTGGCTCAAAAAGCCTCCTTTTTTTAGTTGTTTTTTTCAAAGAGCAAAAACTAATAAGGCCAAGAAGTTTGGAAACTCATTTCAGTACTTGCCAAACCTTGTGAAATAAAGAAAACATGAAGCTTTCTTTCTCAAATCACTTATGTTTTAAATGTATTTTAGGAAAATATTTATTTGTATGGTTCTAATGTCTGCTTCTCTTTATAAATTAAAGCCATGCAATTGTGGGGGTGTAAAATGGTACCAACATTTTGGAAAACAGTTTGGCAGTTTCTTATAAGTATAACCTTGTCATAAGATCCAGAAGTCCCACTCCTGGATGAAATAAAAAATTTATGTTCACATAAAAACCCCTTGTATGACTGTTTGTAGAAGTTTTATTCATAATATCCAAAAACTGGAAACAATGGAAATTTCCCTCCATTGGGGCATGGGAAATTGGCAAACAAACAGTTTCATATAAATGGAAAGAAATATTGGTCAGTAATAAAAAGGAACAAACTACTAACACATGCAAAGCATGGATAAATCTCATATTACACTAAGTGAAAGAAGCCAGATTTAAATGTTACAAACTGTATGATTCCATTTATATGACATTCTAGATAAGGTAAAATTATAAAGACAGAAAACAGATCAGTGGTTGACAGCGGTTGCAGGTGTGGGGAGAAGCTTACTACAAATGGGCAATGGGCAGGGGAGTTATTTGTAGTGATGGAACTATTTTTTATCATGATTGTAGCAGAGGTTATATGACTCTATGTGTTCATCAAAACTCACAGTTTTCCACCAGAAGAGTGAATTTTAGCATATGTAAATTGTACTTTTGGGACAGAGTCTCACTCTGTCGCCCAGGCTGGAGTGCAGTGGCATGATCTCAGCTCACTGCAAACTCCATCTCCCAGGTTCATGTCATTCTCCTGCCTCAGCCTCCCAAGTAACTGGGACTACAGGCACCCGCCAGCACAGCCGGCTAATTTTTTGTATTTTTTAGTAGAGATGGGGTTTCACTGTGTTAGCCAGGATGGTCTTGATCTCCTGACCTCATGATCCGCCCACCTCGGCCTCCCAAAGTGCTGGGATTAAAAGTGTGAGCCATCACGCCCGGCCTGTACTTTCATTTTTTCAATGAAAAAAAAAAAATGAACTAGTAAAAAGAACTCAAGTAACTCCTCTACAGTGATAAACTACTTTATCTCTCATCCCAATACATTTCCCTACTGTTTTAACTTCCTTGCTTATGCCGCATTCTTCCCTGTTACATCCACATTACAGTTGCAATGTAATTTGGAGCTGGAGTGGACAGGAATCTCCAGGTCATATCCCTCCTTGTAAGTCTCTATTACCATGGACAGAGACACTAGCCAAGGCCAGTGTGGATTTAGAAAAAAAAAAAAAATGAATTCACGGCTAGGCTTGGTGACTCACGCCTGTAATCCCAGCACTTTGGGAGGACGAGGCGGGTGGATCACCTGAGGTCGGGAGTTCGAGACCAGCCTGACCGATATGGAGAAACCCCGTCTCTACTAAAAATACAAAATTAGCCAGGCGTGGTGTCGCACGCCTGTAATCCCAGCTACTTGGGAGGCTGAGGCAGGAGAATCACTTGAACTCAGGAGGCAGAGGTTGCGGTGAGCCGAGATCACACCATTGCACTTCAGCCTGGGTGACAAGAGTGAAACTCCATCTCAAAAAAGAAAAAAAAAAAAAAGAGAGAGAGAGAGAATTCATGACTGCTCAAGTCTCAATGCCTTTCTTCCAAAAGTTCCCTCAAAGGGTTAGACTAAACAGGCAGGGATGCCATGTAGATAGAATACTAGACTAAAAAATATCCAGGGTACTCAGTGGAGTCTTACCAAATCTGACACCAATTCACAATATGATTCAATACAAATTACTTCACATTTATAACTGTCAAGGTCTCAGCAGGAAAAAACTCAAGTCAGGTGGCTCAAGAGACTTCCAGAAGCACAGATGGGGGGAAGAGAAACAATAAGGGGTGTTGAAACATCCAGACATTTGTAATAATTGGAAGCTATTACCACCCTTAGTCTGGAAGATGCAAGAGGAGGAAGTGATGATTCCACAGGGACCCAGTGATATAAGGAACTGTGGTCATGAAAGACTGACCAAAAGCCAAAATTATAGCCCCAAACTGGAAAACAGTAGAGGAGAAATAGTCTACCATTTCTCTCCTCCCCTCCCTAATTTTTTATCAGTGCCTCTCATTGGCCAAACCCAACAGAAGGCCAGCTGGAAAGGGAGCATAAGCAATGCAGGCCTTAGTGGTCAGCCTCCAAAGTGCAACTCAGGGAAGAGAGGAACAGACAATGAACTAAGAACAAAAAGGACCTTATTCTTCATTAAAGCCATGTAGTTTCAGAACTTCTAAAATCCTTGATGTTTAAATAGTCTACAAATCTACCTGATAGTCAAACGTTCAAGCCCCCCATCCATGTTCCCTAGGAACCACACTTTCACATAGAGTAATTCCTATTTCCTCACTAATGCAATGGCCTTCAACCATTGGGCTAAAATCTGTCTTTCATCCTAAATCAAACTCTACCCAGTGGTGGGTGGTAAATATCCTCAGTCAAGCAGAACTCCTTTAGAAGAATTCTCAGTTGCCTATCAAAACGTTAACCAACTGCTTGAAAGGAGTAAGTATATGAACAAATTCTTACTCTTATAATTAAAGAGTTAAAAATCCTAGAGATTTACTCTAGAAAAGTGTGCAGCCATCTAGAAGGGCTTCCTTCCTCACTCTATCATCTTGAAATATAGAATTATGGATCTATCTCAAAATATAAAATTATGAATACAGATATGAATAGAATATATATATGAAGCAGAAATACTCTGGAATCCTCCTCCAATTTTTTAATTTATTTTTTACTCTGCATGTAATGTATGCCTGTCCTCACTTCATAACTCTATAAGGGGGTGTGTGTATACACACACACACACACACACACACACACATAAAGTTCCAGAACTAAAACACAAACTACACAGCAAATTAGGTCACTAATAGATAAACATGGTCTGTTTTTCGTCCTTAGAGTACTGCTTAGGACTTATGAATTATGAGACCCTGCTTTACTTTGATATTTTTTCACAATCCCCCAAGTGATACTCTTTATTCTTTTCTTAAACTCAGAAAACTTTCTTATCTCTGTGTATGTTTCAGCTGCAATGGGAACAAAAAACAACTCTGCAACATGAGAAAGAGAGCTATAAAGCAAGGCAAGCCAAGCACAGCCTTAAGCAATGCAACCTCTGTTGTGCTCCTAAATCCATAAACTATATTCAGCATGGCACTAGTGATGCACCCAACAAACCATAAGCCTTGAAGCTCCCCTACTGAACTCTAAGTGGTGGTCATGTCTAGGGTGCTTCTTGAGAGGATATAAGTAGTACTGAGGCTATTCACTCTCTGTTAAAACCCTAATGCTCTTCATCCATGAGGCATTGAGTTGTTAGATTGATGCTGTAAGTCTAACAACACATTAAGGAGGTCACCTGGAGTTTCCAAATTGAAAGAAAGGGGCTAAGTAACATGTGAATTGCTAACACCTTTACAAGTTAGGGTCCTTCTTCAATTTAAAGACTGCCAGAATCTACTCCCAGGAAACACGGTCAGACAATCAGTGGCTGGGTTTGAGCTACACTGACTTCTGAGCAGTTCCATATAAGGTGACTAACTAACTGGCTCATTTGCCTCACCATATGAATGTAGAGGGCCTTTAGCAATATTCAAAGGGCTGCACTGAGCAGATTCTCAATATCATGAATGACTGATACTCCAACCTATCTGCAAGGCCTGAGGCGAAAGGGAAAAACAGACTTTTCGTGGAAGTCGTTCCACCCTTCTGAATTGCCTTTCCTTGTACTTTCAGCCACTCTTTGCCTCTGCTCCCCATCCTTCCCTCATAATGATTTATGGCTCTCCAAGGCTCCAATCTGCAGGACACCCACCAGTGGCTATCCTTTCCCCAGAGAGTTCCTCAATCCAAAATAATTTCTTTCTCCCTAACACCCCATAAGATGCAGATGATGGAGAAACCTAATACTCTCCAGCAATAGCTGAATTTTCAGGTGAAAATTGTAAAACCAAAATATCACACTTGAAGAAAATAACTAGGGAACAGGCTTCTCCATTTCAAATTAACTTTGCCTCCCTAATCTATCCGAATAAGAACAGTGGAGGAGATGGAGACCTCTCCATCATTTCAGACTTTTTTTCCCCAAAGGAAGAAATAACTTCCTGTCTAACCTCCTCCAGGAAGAGGGAATGAAAGAAGAAGCAACTCTCCCTCCTTCTAGTAGCCATTGCCCAATTTATGACACTCCATTTCGACTTTTTTTTTTTTTTTTTTTTGAGATGGAATCTTGCTCTGTCACCAGGCTGGAATGCAGTGGTGCAATCTCAGCTCACTGCAACCTCCACCTCCTGGGTTCAAGAGATTCTCCTGCCTCAGCCTCCCAAGTAGCTTGGACTACAGGTGCGTGCCACCACGCTGGGCTAATTTTTTTGTATTTTTTAGTAGAGACGGGGTTTCACCATGTTGGCCAGGATGGTCTCAATCTCCTGACCTCATGATCTGCCCGCCTCAGCCTCCCAAAGTGCTGGGATTACAGGCGTGAGTCACCGTGTCTGGTCCCCCATTTCTACTTTATGAATAAGGTTTTAATGAGGTCATTAAATCTATTCCAACAAATTATGTTAAAATTTCATTTCTGGAAATGAGTTTATCAAATGTTTGTCATAGAGCTCTAACCTCCAAATTTATGCCACCAATTACATTATTTCAAGTTAATGTATTTTAATTAATCTCTCTAACTTTGGGGACCTTATCTTTTTATTGTAATTATCCAGTTTCACTTCATGTAATCTATCTTAAATACTTTTTTAGAATAGGATATAAGTAAATGTCAATAAGAATATAATTATTCTGATTCTAGCAACCAGAATGGAGTTAAATGCTCATATGGGGGTAAGATATTAACTTTCAAGCTGTAAGAGGACTCAGGGCTGAAAAAGCTAATGTATCAATAAAATGTTAATACCTTACTCTGTAGAATTGGACTCACCAGCTATTACAACTCACGCATGTTAAACAGGGTAACCTTTAGAAAGCTGTCCCATACTGAACTGTCAACTCTCTTCCTTGATAGATGTCTCCATTTAAAAGGATATCACAAATTCCCAAATGACTCCATCCCATTCCTACTGACAGTATCAGAATGCAGGAAGACCACTATACATCATTTCTTGTTGTGTTGGGTGCTTTTTGAAAGAAGGAGCAAGATTGGCAAACAGCTCCTGAAAATCTATTAAATAAATCTATCAACAAAATGCAGAATAAGCTTGAAAAATAATGAGACCATTGCTGAATGAGGCAGATGGCTTGGCAACCCTAAAAGACTAACATCAAACAAACATTCATTTGAGTCTTCATCTAGCTTCACTAAATTAGTATGTGAATTCAAACATTTGTCTTTTGACATTTCTTTCCCAGTGATGGGAACTATATGAGTAAGGACCACTAGGCAAGAAGAGGAGGAAATGTTAGCCAAAGAAAATGGCACTTGTAAGTCATGCTGACACTAAGCCTTATAGCTTAGTATAATAGAAACTATTGGAGACCTTCCATCTATACCTCAAAGGCCTAAGGACATATTGAGTTCTTCCCTCGAGTGCAATTATCCATAATTATTACCCCAAGTTCTTCAAACTTTGCCACCACATTATTTGTGCATTGAAGTAGAATCCTTGCCATGCTATTGGTGAATTGATCTTCAATGATATTTGTACTTGCAAACAGGAAAAACAGACTCTTACTCTCTATAAACGTTCATGGAAGGGCGGGAGTTGGAGGGAGAAAATCTCTTCTTAATATCATATGAGGAATACAGTCATATTTTTAAAAACACAGGTCTCAAAGAGCTTAATATTTAGAGAGAACTTGGCCACCAAACTATGGAAAGACTATACTAAAGATGTGTGTGTGTGTGTGTGTGTGTGTGTGTGTGCATAAAATCTAAGATTTTACTTAGATAAATAAAATACAAAAAAGTTCCAAAATACAAAATTTCAAAAATTAAAAGTTTAACACTTGAATATTTATAGGAGACCATAAAAGACAATTAGCGGTTAAAAAAAAAAAAATGAAGCCACTACAAAGGAAAGGATTCACCATTTACGCTGGAAAAGTCCATAATCTCTCTTTGAAATCACTCACTGTGAAAATAAAAGACATTCAAAATGCATCAATAGAATATGTGAGTAGGATTAAAGGCACATTTAAAAAGACTAGCTTTATTCTCTTTTCAGGGCTGTCAGTCAAAAATATTCCTGTGATACTGGAAAAAAAATCCCTCTCATCACCTCACAAAATTCGTAACCCTAACGAGAAGTAATATGATGATTCATAAGCAAAGAATATTGACACATGATGTGAAGCTGTCTTCAGTGAAGCAGTACTTTCTGGTTACACAACAACTGAACTACTTGTAAAAGGAAGAAAGGAATTACAGCCTTTCTTCCCAATATCCAAGCTGGCCTTCCATGCTAGAATCTGGGCCAAAAAACCTGAAAGACTCACCCAAGTGATTATAAGAGCTAATTAATTTTTCAATAATCAAGGTGAGGGATTCTTGCTCTAGCATTTTTATGTGCACCTTCCTGAATCTCATCTCTTGCACAACTAAATGAAATGAATTGCCTTTTTGTTTTGTTTATAAAATGTAAAAAGTTCATCTTTGTCTTTCCCTGCACTGAAGGAGAATAGGTAAAAAAAAAAAAAAAGAAAGAAAGAAAGAAAAATCTTTCTTTATAATCAATTGGAAAATATTTTTAAATAAAATATTCATAATATTGAGCTATCTGAAACAATCTAAATGTCCAACAATGGGAGGTATTTACATGTATTGTGGTATATTCACTTGATACAATGCCATTTGTGAAGTATTTTAGTGGAACAAGAAGTCTTTTATATTTTGATAGAAAGTAAAAATAGAGGTCAGCTTGATAGGCGTGTGTAGTGGTCACTACTGCTGTTTGCCAAATTTTTCTATTTCTCTCATTTTCTGATCACATGGTACAGTGGCACATCCTGGCCCACATGAGTATTTCCAGACACCAAGTCATTGAGTAAAAGTGGTATTTGTCGCCTCAGACCAGAACATGTAATTTCTGGGGTAAAAGCCTCCAGAGCTTTTTTACCCTCTGCCACAGCAGCTTCCAGGTAATGGCTTCTTATCAGCCTAAGGAGTGAGAAAATGGCACTACAAAGCAGGGTGTTCAATGCATCTGTGACAGACTTGAAACATGAATGAGGAACAAACCTTTGTTGCTTAAACTCACTGAGATTGAGGGCTGTGTATTATAGCAGCATATCCTAGTCTTTTCTGACTATTACAGGGTGTGTATATTATAGTATCAAAGGAAAATTTACCTAGAAGGAAATACACTAAAATGTTAATGTATAGCAAATACCCTTGGGTTGGTCATCGATAAATCTTTATTAACTTTTTATAGTTTCCATATTTTTTATAATGAGCATTTAATAACTTTATAATCAGAAAAGAAGACTTCACATGTTTCCAAAATGGTAAGATAAATTATAGAGTCTTCAAAATGTCTTCCATATTTGCCAGTTAGGTAAATGAGGCTAGCTTTTACCCTGAAGCTCTCATGTGAAACACACTTTTTCCAGTATCACTCGAACTGCTGTTTCTCATCCTTTTACAACCCATATGACCTGTCAAATCAAGAAGTTGTTTCCCCATTTTAACTCAAAAAATGTCTAAAACATCCTCTACATATGGAGTTATTAGTCAAAGACTAAAATTACAAAGGGTTTCTTGCTTTAGCTCTATTTTTTAGGGAACAAGGAACCAATAAAGGAGGGGTTAATAGATAAAAGGCTTTTCTTCTAGATACCAATTGTGTTACATCGATTATAATGTAAAACTCATGTGTATAGAAATTCACTTGACAGCTACTAAACAAGACAGCATGAATAAGAGTAATCTAATATATACTAATTTCAACAGAGAAAATAAATGTTTGTGGGAGGGGGGAGCTTAAAGTGGCATTTAAATATAAGTACTATTGTAAGTATTATTTCACACTAAGTTCCCACTGTGCTTCACACAATGCCCTGCACACAGTAAATAGTCAAGTGCTTTAGTGGAAAGAACACTGGATTAGAAGTCAAGAGGCCTGGATTCTTGCTCCAGCTTCACCACTGTGTAATTAGCCAACTTTTAATCTATCATTTTATTCATTTCCTCATCTGTAAATCAGGAATTGAATCTACCTCACCTGCCTCAGAGGCCTGTGTGAAGATAATAAGAGAAGGTATGGTAATAAATGTTTTATTTAAATTATAAAGTATGTTGGGGATGACTAATTTATCCCCTTTATATAATCTTGTGATACAAAGAAAATCTTTCTTGTAGTATTTCATCTCATCACTGAGAGCAACTATAATCAAATTCTATCTGCTTCTGTAAGTAAATATCAGGACATTAAATGGTTTGGGTGTTAATAAAGCATCAATTATATTTGAAGGCCTGCTCTCCAAATTATTTGAAATTCCTACTTACACAAGTGGGAGTTAAATGATGAGAACATATGGACACATAGAGGGGAACATCAGACACCGCAGCCAACCAGACGGTGCAGGGTTGAAGGAGAAAAAGGATCAGGAGAAATAACTAATGGGTACTAGGCTTAATACCTGGGTGATGAAGTAATCTGTACCACAACCCCAATGAAACAGGTTTACCTATGTAATAAATCTGCACAAGTACCCCTGAACTTAAAAGAAAACTTTTTAAAAAATAAATTATAAAATAAAGAAACTCCTACTTACAACAATAAAAACATGCTCTATTCTGAGAATCAAGCCACAGTAATTGTTTAGCGTTTTGACAATTGGCACAACTCAGAGGACCAAGCAGGAACTCTGTTTCTTCTACCAGACTCCCACCGCTGACAGTTACAGCCCCTCTCTTTCCATGCAGAGGAGTGGTGCTGGCAAATTCAAATCAATTCATTTTTATTTCTACCTGGATTGACAAAAAAACACTGGAAAGCGTTAAGAGTGACACGAGTGAACTGAAAAGACTTTGGACTGAAGGCCAAGGAAGCCAGTAGTGCCAAAGCCCGGAAAATCATCAGAACATAAACCACACAATGCTGGTTTATTTTAGACCAGGGATCAGCAAACTGTTTTTTCTATAAAGGGCCAGAGAGTAAGTATTTTAGTCCTTGTAGCCCCTGCAATCTCTATCGCAACTACTCAACTCTGCTACTGTAGCATGAAAGCAACCACAGACAATACATTTAAAAATGTGTTCCAATAAAATAGACACTGATATTTGCATTTCATATAATTTTCACATACTATGAAAAAAATTATTCTTTGGATTTTTTCTATCATTAAAAAATATTTAAAAACCTTCTTAGTTTGAAAGCTGGATTTGGCCCACTTACTATAGTTTTCCAACCCCTATTTTAGACAAAGAAATAGCAATTATTTAGGTTAGGCTCCGCAGAAGTAGATCCTAAGACAAGAATTCTCATATAAGTAATTTATTAAGGAAGACCTGCCATGGGAAATGAGTAAAGGAGAGGGGGACGCAGGGAACAGAGAAGGAAGAGAAACTGTGAGAGTTAATCCTCAGGATGGCCCCCAATGGTCCCCACCTCCTGTTATTCACACCCTTGTATAGTCTCCTCCCACAATGTATCAGGGTTGATTTCTGTGTGACCAATAGAACACTGCAAAGATGATGGTATGTGACTTTCAAGATTAGGCTATAAAAGACTGTTGCTTTTACTCTCTCTCTCTCTCTCCTCTCTCCTCTCCTTCTCTCCCCTCAACTTCCCTCCCTCTCTCCCCTCCCCTCCCCTCCCCTTGTCTGTCTGTCTGTCTCTCTCTCTCTCTGCCTCTCTCTCTCTCTCTTTTCCCCCACTCCCACTAGCTCTGGGAGAATCCAGGGGCCATATCTTGAAGACACTCAACCAGCCCTGTGTAAAGGCCCACATGGCATGGAATTGATTGAGATCTCCAGCCAACAGCCTTGTGAGTGAGCTTAGAAGCAGATTCTCAAGCTTCAGATGACTGCAGCCCCAGCTGATGGCTCAATTACAACTTCTTGAGAGACCCTGAACTAGAGCCATCCAGCTAAGCCACTTGCAGATTCCTGGCCTTCAGAAACTGCATGGGATAATAACGTTTAGTTGTTTTAAGTCACTAAATTTTATAATAATTTGTCACACAGCAATCAGAATTCCAAAGCCAAGCAAGGGGGTGATTTCCAGCAGAGTTCCACAGAATGTGGCTTCAGTCTGATCTCGCCGGGGGACTCTGGAGTTTTAGTTAATCCTCAGAATTGTCCTGACTTCACAGACAAGGGAGCTGGAGCTTTCAAACTCTAGCTCCCATCAAGTAAGAACCACCTCAGGGGAACATGAATCCCCAGGCAGTTCCATCTCTCCGCATGTGAAGGAAAAAGTAGGGGCAATCCTCAGAGAATGGGCCATAGGTACTGATGGCTGGAAGTTAAATATTTAAAAGATATTTTTGGATCTGGATACAGCAATGACATTACCCACTACAGGCCATCTTTATGAATTTGTCAAATGTACAGATAAATATTTCAAGCTGCATTTGCGCGTGCAGGTTTGTAACATGTTGTAAATGAATTAACTTACCAACAAGGTCCAGCATTCCAATTTCACATTTCATACATGTCCCAAAGACAATTCGAACATTAAGAATGCTCACTAGATAAATCATGCATTGCCACCTTTTAGATAATTCAGCATGAAGATGATCAATAAAATCACTTTGCCAGTTATAGATGTTAAAATACATGATGAAAAATAGTATAAAGTTTTTTGCAGGGCCACAGATACCAACTTTACCAGGTACAGTGTTCGAGCCTCTAAATTCCTAAGTAAACTTAGGGAAGTATTGTAACGTTTAACATAAATTCTTCAATAAATCAAATAACTCTTAAACTAAGGACCTATTCTCTAACCAATATTAAAACTTTTAAATCAAACTTGGAAATTTTCAAAGGGAACTGACATAGTCATGATCCCTAAATCCTAAATCTCCTTCCTCATCTCTGCAAATTATCCCACCTTTCATCTAATTCATAACGAACTCAAACTGGATCAAAAAGCTCAGCACAACTGCAATTTTGCCAAGCATTAATCATATCAGAGTCTGCCTGTTAGAAACGGGCACAAGGGGAAAATGAAAATAGCATAGACTTAGCAGGGCCAGACAGCTAAGCCATCAAGCTGCCAGTATATGGCACTAGTAGCTCAAAGCTTAGGTCTCCAGGATTATGCAGAACATAAGGGGATGTTGAAGCACCAGGAAAGAAGCCAGTTCATGTAGACCCCATTGAAATCCTCCTCCACCCTCAAGCACCACGTGCGCACATGCGTGCACACACACGCAGACACACACACACACACACACACACACACAGCCTGTACTTACCATTTCCTATTCACCCTCAGATCTATTTCTTTTTTTTTTTTTTGAGACGGAGTCTAGCTCTGTCACCGGGGCTGGAGTGCAGTGGCCAGATCTCAGCTCACTGCAAGCTCCGCCTCCCGGGTTTTACGCCATTCTCCTGCCTCAGCCTCTGGAGTAGCTGGGACTACAGGCGCCTGCCACCTCGCCCGGCTAGTTTTTTGTATTTTTAGTAGAGATGGGGTGTCACCATGTTAGCCAGGATGGTCTCGATCTCCTGACCTCGTGATCCACCCGTCTCGGCCTCCCAAAGTGCTGGGATTACAGGCTTGAGCCACCGCGCCCAGCTACCAGCTCTATTTCTTGTAGTTGTTCTACTCTGCTCTGCATCACAGAGGCTGACCCCTACAGGCTGATTTCTGCAGTCAACGGGCTTCTGTGTCAGTTCTACCAAGCGGAAGCACAGACAGAAGATTGGAGAGTAGGAGAGAGGAAGAAGCCAGGGTACTTCTTCCCCATTCTCTCTTTGCTGCAGGGTAGCAACTATGTCTTCATGGCTCCATTTCCACTAGAAAACCCCTTCCCTCCTAGCTTCTGCCAAATGACCTCAGCTTATGCTCTCTGGTAATACTACAGGCTCTCATGCCCTTCAGCCACAGGGTGGTAGAGGCTTCCTAAGGCTGCTAATTTTTGTGTTGCCTCACAGTCCTGTTTGGCTTTTCAGCTCTTCTACCATCTGTACAACCACTTCCCTGTATTCATTTCCTTCTATCTGAAATACCTGGAGTGGTGTGTTTCCTAGACTGAGCCGTCATCCAGATATTGGGTGTGTCTGGACACTGATACGTAGATTTCAGCACTGGTGTGTAGGTTTCAACAGCCAAAGTATTCTTATGAATTCAGTATCTATTTAACAAAGAAGCAACAAGCTGTTTTTGAGTCCCAGCTCTGTGCCTGTCATTGTGCTGGACATACAGGTCAGAAGTTCTCAGAGATTTGAGAATCGTGCCAGTTACCAGAAAAGCTTTTGAAAATAACTCACTTTGGTGCTTCAGGTTCCGGTCTCCAAGGTCTGCTTTTTTGACCTACTGGAGTCTGCAGTTTTCCTGACCTTTGCTCTCAATTCTCAACATCTAACTAAGCTCTTATTCCTATACTAAACCCCTTTGTTCCTAAATTATTTAGGATGACTGTTTTATTGAACAATCCTAGACTGATACACCATGTAAGTGTGATTTAAGTTCACTGTGTCTAAACCTAGCCAAACAACCTGCCATCTGAAATCTGAGTTGTCCTTATATGGCATTCCTTCTTCTCTCAAAGCAACTAACTAACATCATCGAAGCATATACTTTTAATTGTCCAGCTCAATACCCATTCCAACCTTTTATTTGTGTCCTTTTACTATAAAGGCAGGACAGCAGAAAACTCACTTTCTCAGACTGCCTCACATCTAGGGGTGGCCAAGTGACTCTGTTCTGTCCAATGAAATACAAGTAAAAGTCAACTGGTATTCCTCTCCCATTCCTTCTTCTTCTTGTCTAGATGTTATACTACACTCAAAGTGAAACAGCCATTGGTTATGATGGTATAGCAAGAGGAGAGGAAAAATTGTATTCCTTGATGGTATCCTTGAGCTGCCTCCTCCCAGAGTTTCTGAAGCATTAGACAAATAATCCCATTAATTTTTAATCCACTGTTTGTCAGCTGGGATTTGCTGCCAAATGCAATTATGTATAGAGAAGAAATTGTGCTTTTTAAAAAAATCAGATTAGCTTAAATTTATTGAGTCTCAAGATACATTCCCTGCTGGGTAAAAGCCATGTGAATCTCCTAATTTCTCCATTGTAATCATTATTTAGAAGAATGTGTCCTTACCAAGCACGAAAATAAATTACTTTGCAGTTGGAGTTTACTTTTCAAAATAGACATGTTGCTAGTAAAGTCAACTGAAAATGTAATAATGTATTATTTTTTAATTATATTTTAATGAAGATCAGAAAAGTTACTAAAGTGAACTGTTAGAGAAGACTTTTTTAATAATGGAAACACTGTGTTATCTTAAATCCAAATGTTCAAATATCAGATTAGCTTAACTGGGACCTGACTATATGTCCCTATTTCACAGGTTTTCATATTAAACTAAGAATTAAATAGAAATATGTTTTCTTCATAAAGGAATATCACACAGGTAAATATACACAGGGGTATCCAAAGTCTATGGCAGAATACATTTTCCTACCTGAGAGGCTTCTCAAACTAAGAAGTAGTTATGAGGCCACTGGATGCCCCCAACTGCTATTAGGGAGTAATAATTTCCCCTTCCCATTTGGTTTTACCATCTCAACAAGTCCAGTGAACAAAACTGGTAGGATAGGTCAGACAGGCATAGGGCCATTTACATCTCAGAAAGATTTCTTCTTTGATCCTCCATCTCTCATGTCCTGGGCATTTGTCTGTCTTCTTGATAAAATATCAGCCTTCTCCTTGATAACATCTTTTATACTAAGGACTTTGCCCAAATGACATACATCCTGTCTCACTAACAGGAAGTTCTTCTCCACCAGGCCTTATAGGAGGACAGAGAAAAGAAGGAAAAAATAAATCAAAAGTAGACAGTGATTTCCTCTGTATTAGTCTGTTCTCACACTGCTATAAAGAAATACCTGAGACTGGGTAATTTATAAAGGAAAGAGGTTTAATTCACTCACAGTTCCACATGGCTGGGGGGACCACAAAAAACTTACAATCATGGTGGAAGGTAAAGGGGAAGAAAGGACCTTCTTCACGTGGTGGCAGGAGGGAGAAGTGCAAGCAGAGGACATGCCAGATGCTTATAAAACCCTCAGATCTTATGAGAACTCACTCACTATCATGAGAACAACATGGGGGAAACTGCCCCCATGATCCAACTACCTCCCTCCCTCAACACATGGGGATTACAATTCAAGATGAGATTTGGGTGGGGACACAGAGCCAAACCATATCATCCTGTAATACAAGACTGGTCTAGTCCCCAGACCAATCAAATTTTTCAGCAGGTCTTCTTAGATCCAGACTTTTCCATCCTTTATTTTGGCCACCATATCATTCTTAAATGAATCTTAACTAAAATGCGATATTCATCAAGATCAGTTTGTTCAAGACTCTTTTGCAGCTCTCTGTGATCTACCACACCAAATCTCAAGTTTTCTATCTGGTTTTCAAGTCTCCTAATGACATTCCTCCTTCTGACTTAGCCACTTAACCACATTTATTTCCCAGTACAGCCAAATATTACACTGGTCTCTGATACATCATTTTGTATGCTTTTTTCCGATACATCATTTTTGTTTTGGTTGCAAAATATAAAAAAGAAAAGCCATACAATTCTACTGGCTTTATTAATCAAAGAAGTCTGAAGAGACAGAAGTTACAGTATTGATTAATTCAGTGGCTGTACATCACTGGGCACCCCTGCTTTCTTCCTCTCCTCTCTAACATCCCAGGACGGTAAGTCCATTCTCAGCAGGGAGCTTGTTCTCAGGATCATTCTCCCTCTGCTCAAGGCATCACATGCAACAATGTACAGAGCAACAGAATAAGGTAATTCTGCCTCTTGTTTTCTTTCCAACAATGAGAAGACCTTCCCAGAAGCCCCTTCAATGTCCTCTCCTGTCTCCCTGGCTACCATATCACATGTGTAAGCCCGAACCTGATCCATGCTTGAGCCATGGTGGAGAGGGACCCTCACAGCTGTGTGAAAGAGGATAGACACATGAAAAACACTGGGCCCTTCCAACCAAGAAGAAGAAGGAATGGCTGTAGGATAGGCAAACAATATCTGCAATACCTCAGCTTCTTAGCCTTACAGATCACCCTCATTCCAATGTCTGAACCTTTGTTCTTATTTTCAATATCTAACGCCTTCCCTCCTCCTTTCTACCCATACAAATGATTTCCATTCCTAAAGATTTCAAAGATATAAGAAAGAGACTTTGACACTGATAGGTCATATAGCCAAGATCATATAGCCAGAGAGAGGTCAAGCTGGAATTAAAACCTAGAACTTTCTAATCCCAGCTCATGTGTACCCTCTTCCACCCTTTAAGACCTACCTCCTCTGTAAAACTGCCCGTTGTCATATCATTCTCTCAGTTCTGTTTCAAGACAAAACCTTGATCCCAAGTAATTCACTTGTTTCTCTCCAAATTTCCATTATAATAACCAAAGATATTGAAATTATGAGAAAATCTACATCAACTCTGCGAAACACGGAAGGGTGGCATGTTGTATACATGAGACTGGGTTAAGGAAAGGATTTACCAATACATGGGGAATAATGGATGGGATTCCACAGAGGTTCCCAAGGTCAGAGCAGCTCTGGATAGGAACAGGTAAGTTATAGGCCACATGAGAAAGAGAAAACTCAAACATTTCTGTAAGTGTGCAAGCACTTACATATGGGGCAGAGTGAGACCAGTGGACATCACTACCAGACTCAGCTTGCTAAGACAAAGGGACTAAGGAAGGCAAAGGCATTGCCCTAGCAGGCTGTTTATAAGGACAATCGAGACCTTGGAAGAAGTAGGACAAGACTCACCATTTGCTACAACAAACATGGAAGAGAAAATAGTTGACCCAGCAGTTCACTTACCTGTCCCATGTCTGTCTCCTTTATAAAACACTCTCTATTTCTTCCAGTCAAATAAAACACTTATTTATTAAAGTAAAACAACAGAAAATATAACTTTTCTCATGAAGTATCTGGCATGTCAGTCCCAGTAATGGTTAAGCATAGACATCAGGAAGAACAAATACAGGAAACTTACTGAGTGGAAATAAAGGCAGGGGCGGAAAGGGAGAGGGATAAGAAAAGGAAGCAGGAGAGGGAGAGGGAGAAAGAGAGGGATCGGAGAGAAAGAGTAGAAAATATGGAGACCTTCCGAGGATTCAGAACAAAATATTTTAAGAAACTTCTTTTAAAAAATAAAGAACAATATAAAAACCCATCATTTGGATTTATAATAAAATGGGAAATGGCATTTCATCTGCAAAAACAGAAACACCTGAGGTCAGGAAAGATTGCTTTCAGATGAAAAAATACGCTGGAGCCAGGTGTGCTACTGCAGAAAACTACACTAGAGAATTAGGAGTTTGCGAAAATTTCCCCACACTCATAGGAAATGCATAAAGAGATAAATATCATGGAAAGATGTAGGAGACACGCAGGATAAATCTAGGAGATTAAATACCTTAAATGTAAACCAAATGCCAGCTGGGCCTATTGCTCCTTAGGGATCGGGGTATAATTGGCTGCTTGGACTCTGCTACTTCCATCAGCCGTGAAAGTCCAATGCAATCCACTCGATTTCTGCTTACTAGGGGTTTATGTTTCTGGGGTTCCTCTAGCCTTAATTTCCATATTTTGTCTTTGTTTCTTGCCACATCAAACTGGACAGGGAACTCAACCTCTTCACCTCCTCCTGCCAGAAGTTCACTCGGTAGATTAGTATATTTTATACTCATGATCATCTACTCCCCTTTTTTCTTCTGCCACCTCTGCTCCTCCCCGCTCCAAGATTGCCCTCATTCATTCGTTCATTCATTCAGTAAATATCCACTATGCTGGCAATACAAGAGTGACCAGCACAGGCAAATGCCTGCACTCATGTAGTTTACATTCTAGTGGAGGACACGGAAAATAATTATCAAATATATAATATCAAGTAGTGTATTAGTTACCCAGGGCTACTGTAACAAATTACCACAAACTGTGTGACTTAAAACAACAGAAATTTTTTCTTGCACAGTTCTGGAAGCTGAAAGTCCAAAATCAGGATGTCAGCAGGGCTGTGTTCCCTCTGAAGGCTCTAAGGAAGAATCCTTCCTTGCTTCTTCTACCATCTGGTGGTGTCCTACAATTTTCTTGGCATTCTTTGGCTTATGGCAGCATAACTACAATCTCTGTCTTTATCTTTATATGGCCTTCCTCCCTGTATGTCTCCTCTGCATCACTCTCTCCTTTTAAGGACATCAGTCATTGAATTTAGGGCCCACCCTAATCCAATATGACCTCATCTTAATTTGATGACATCTGCAAAGACCCTATTTTCAAGTAAGATCACATTCACAGGTACCAGAGGTTAGGACTTTATTATAGGGCAAATTCATATGTTGAAATTCTGACCTTCAGTACCTCAGAATATCACTATATTTGAAGACGGTCTTTAAGGAGGTAATTAAGGTTGAAAGAGGCCATTGGGGTGGACCCTAATGAAATATGACTGATGTCATTATAAGAAGAGGAGATTGGGGCACAGATAGACAGAGGGAGAAGATGGCCATCTACAAGCCATGGAGAAAAGTTCAGAAGCAACCAACCCTACCAACACCTTGATTTTGGCCTTCCTAGTCTCCAGAACTATGAAAACAATAGTTTCTGTTGTTTAAGCTGCCCAGTCTGTGATACTTGTTATGGCAACCTGAGCAAACCGACACATATTTCGACATATCTTTTGGAGAAGGCACTATTCAACCCTCAATAGGCAGTGAGAAGTGCTATGAAAATCAATAAAACAAAGTAGGAAGATAGTAAGAGAGAAGCAGTGGGCAGAGGAATTCAGTTCTCCCCATCTCTAATCCCAGCCTTGCTTGTACGCTAAACTAGTAAAGTATACAGCAGAACAAAGAGCTTTTTATATAACTGCATGTACTTTCCATGGAAGATGGTTCAAAAAATAGCAAAAAACTTCTGTTAAATTTAATCTAACATCACACCTAGATGAACTAGGAAAACAAGAGCAAACCAACCCCAAAGCTAGCAAAAGTAAAGAAATAACCAAAATCAGAGCAGAACTAAACAAAATGGAGATGAGAAAAAGCATACAAAAGATAAGCAAAACCGAAAGTTCATTTCATGAAAGAATAAATAAAATTGATAGGCTGCTAGCTACACCAATAAAGATAAAAAGAGAGAAGATCCAAACAAACACAATCAGAAATGACAAAGGGGACATTACTACTGACACCATAGAAATACAAGAAAAAAAAAAAACCCCTCTGAGACTATTATGAACACCTCTATACACACAAACTAGAAAACCCCGGAGAAATGAATCAATTCCTAGAAATATACAGTCTCCCAAGATTGAACTAGGAAGAAATTGAAACCCTGAACAGACCAAAAACGAGTTCTGAAATTGAATCAGAAAAAACAACAACAACAACAACAACAACAAGAAAAAACCCTGGGCTGGGTGGACTCACAGACAAATTCCACCAGACATACAAAGAAGAGCTGGTACCAATCCTACTGAAATTATTTCAAAAACTGAGGGGGAGGAATTCCTCACTACCTCATTCTATGAGGCCAGTATCATTCTGATCCCAAAACCTGGCAGAGACACACACACAAAAAAGAAAACGTCAGGCCAATATCCCTCATGAAGATAGATGCAAAAATTCTCAACAACATACTAGCAAATAGAATCCAGCAGCACATCAAAAAGCTAATCTACTATGATCAAGTAGGCTTTATTCCTGTAAAGAAGATTGATTCAACATATGCAAGTCAATAAATGTAATTCATTACATAAACAGAATTAAAAATGAAAACCACCTGATGATCTCAATAGATGCAGAAAAAGTTTTTGATAAAATTCACTATCCCTCCATATTAAAAACCATCAACAAACTAGACGTCAAAGGAACATACCTCAAAGTGCTAAGAGCCATCTATGACAAACCCACAGCCAACATCATACTGAATGGGCAGAAGATGGAAGCATTTCCCTTAAGAACTGGCACAAGACAAGGATGCCCACTCTCACCACTCCTATTCAACACAGTACTGGAAGTCCTAGCCAGAGCAGTCAGGCAAGAGAAAGAAATAAAAGTCATCCAAATAGGAAGAAACAGAGTCAAACTATCTCTCTTCACTGACAATATGATTCTAAACCTAGAAAATCCCACAGCCTCTGCTCCAAGTCCAAGATCTGATAAACAACTTCAGCAAAGTTTCAGGATACAAAATCAATGCATAAAAATCTCTGGCATTTCTATACACCAATAACATCCAAACCAAGAGCCAAATCAAGAACACAATCTTATTCACAATAGCCACAAAAAGAATAGAATACCTAGGAATACAGCTAACCATGAGGTGAAAGATCTCTACAATGAGAATTAAAAAGCACTGCTGAAAGAAATCAAAGATGACAAACAAATGGAAAACCATTCAATGTTCATGGACACAAAGAGTCAATATTCTTAAAATGGCCATACTGCCCAAAGCAACTTACAGATTCAACGGCATTTCTATCAAACTACCAGTTACATTTTTCACAGAATTAGAAAAAAACTATTCCAAAATCATTTGGAACCAAAAAAGACCCCAACTATCCAAAGCAATCCCAAGTGAAAAGAACAAAGCTGGAGGTATCACACTACTCAACTTCAAACTATAATACAAGGCTACTACAATAGCATGGTACTGGTACAAAAACATATACATACACCAATGGAACAGGTTAGAGGACCTATAAATAAAGCCACACACCTACAATCATCTGATCTTCAACAAAGCCGACAATAACAAGCAATGGGGAGAGGACTCCCTATTTAATAAATGGTGCTGGGATAACTGGCTAGCCATATACAGAAGACTGAAACTGGGTCCTTACCTTTCGCCATATACAAAAATCAACTAAAGACTTAACTGTACAAACTAAAACCATAAAACCCCCAGAAGAAAACCTAGGACATACCATTCTGGCCATAGGCTCTGGCAAAGACTTAATGATGAATACTCCAAAAGCAATTGCAACAAAAACAAAAACTAATAAGTGGGACCTAATTAGACTAAAGAGCTTCTGCACAACAAAAGAAACTATCAACAGAGTAAACAACATACAGAATGGGAGAAAAACTGTAAACAACTTACAGAATGAGAGAAAACATTTTTAAACTGTGCATCCAACAAAGGTCTAATATTCAGCACCTACAAGGAACTTAAACAAATTTATAAGAAAAAAAAAAAACCTCATTTAAAAATAGGCAAGTGATGCAGCCATGAAAATGAATGTCATTTGCAGCCACGTGGATGTGCCTGGAGGCCACTATCCTAAGTGAATCAATGCAGGAACAGAAAACCAAATAGCACATATTTTCACTTATAAGCGGGAGCTAATCGCTGGGTACTCACGGACATAAAGATGGCAACAATAGACACTGGGAAGGGAACAAGTGGGGCCAGGGTAAAAAAACCTACCTACTGGGGTCTATGCTCATTACCTTGGTGATAGGATCCATACCCCAAACCTGAACATCATGCAATATACCCAGGCAACAAACCTGCGCATGTATTCCTGAATCTAAAATAAAAGTTGAAAAAACAGTGTATTTGCCCATTTTCATGCTGCTGATAAAGACATACCCAAGACTGAGCAATTTACAAAAGAAAGAGGTTTAGTTGGACTTACAGTTCCACATGGTTGGGGAGGCCTCACAATCATGGCAGAAGGCAAGGAGGAGCAAGTCATATCTTACGTGAATGGCAACAGGCAAAGAGAGAGTTTGTGCAGGGAAACTCCCATTTTTAAAACCATCAGATCTCATGAGACCCATTCACTATCACAAGAACAGCACAGGAAAGACCCACTTCCATGAGTCAGTCATCTCCCACCAGATCCCTCCCACAACGCGTGGGAATTATGGGAGCTACAAGATGAGATATGGGTGGGGACACAGAGCCAAACCATATCAAACAGAAAAAAAAATTGGCAAAGGACATAAACAGACACTTCTCAAAAGAAGACACGCATGCAGCCGATAAGTAACGAAAAATGCTTAACATCACTAATCATTAGAGAAATGCAAATCAAAACCACAATGAGATACCATCTCACTCCAGTAAGAACGGCTATTATTAAAAAGTCAAAAAATAACAGAGGCTGGCAAGATTGTAGAGAAAAGGGAATGCTTACACACTGCTAGTGGGAGTGTAAATTACTTCAGCCACTGTGGAAAGCAGTCTGGGGATTTCTCAAAGAACTTAGAACTACCATTGATCCAGCAATCCCATTACTGTGTATATACCCAAAGGAATATATATTGTTCTACCATAAAGACACATGCATGTGTATGTTCACTGAAGCACTATTCATAATAGCAAAGACATGGAATCAGCCTACATACCCATCAATGGTAGCCTGAATGGATAAAGGAAATGTGGTACATACACATCATTAAATACTATGCAACCATAAAAAAGAATAAGATCATGTCTTTTGCAGCAACATGGATGGAACGGAAGGCCATTATCCTAAGTGAATTAACACAGGAACAGAAAACCAAATACCACATGTTCTCATTCATAAGTGGGAGCTAAATATTGAGCACATATGAACACAAAAAGGGAACAACAGACACCGGGGCCTACATGAGGGTGGAGAGTTGGAGGAGGGTGAGGATTGAAGAACAACCTATCGGTATTATACTGATTACCTGGGTGACAATTATCTGTACAGCAAACCCTGTAACACACAATTTCCCCATGGAACATACCTGTACATATATCCCTTGAACCTAAAATAAAAGCTGGAAAGAAAAAAAAGAACAAATACACTTTTTTTTTCCATAAAAAGCAAGTTCTTAAAAATCTTTAAAGTTCTCTCATCATTATTCTTAATTTAATGAAAACAAAAGATGTACGCTATCTTTATTTTCATTGACTTATCGAAGAAAAATAAACTTACTTTCCATCCCAGACATGGTCACTTCTGTGGAAAAGAAGCAGTTTATTCTTAGGGTCCAGAGCCACCCCCTAGAAACCTGGCCTGATAACCAGTGCACTCTAAGCCAATCCAGTGACTCTTCTCCATGAAAATCTGAAAGATAAACTCATACATTTAGTGTAAAAAAGAAAGATCAGATAACCTCATGACGATTCACAATAGTTGTAAGAAGCTTATGCAGTAATGTCACTAGATGCAAAGAAATGAAAAAGAAAATCAAGCTCTGCTCTACATAAAATATACCACATGCACATGCCAGGTAGCTCCCTGAGTTATGAAATAAAGTGACTATGAACCTGAAAAAACCGTTCTGTTAAATTATATGAACAATTATTGAGCACTTATTGTCAGGCAGTATGTATGATCTTTAATTTAATTGCCTGATCTCATTTGATACCTAAAACAATCCTATGAGTTGCATACTACTATTTTCTCCATTTTAAAGATGAGAAAACACAGGTTTAAGAGAACCAAATGGTTAACCCAAGGTCAAATAGCTAGACCTGAGACCATCTAACTCCAAAATCCCCTTCTCAACCACTATCACATACCACCTTTTCTTTATGTACAGGTTATAAATCAGGACATGTTATGTACAACTGCTCTTTGGAGTCAAGAATTTCTTTCAAAGATAAGAATTTTGTGTCAGTGCATATCAGATACATGGATGACTTGCCACAGCTCTCCTTGCTTTCTATTTTCAAATATAAAATGAATTAATGGAAACACTTAGTGTCCTTTCTTATATTATGAATCCATTTCTTTTAGCCTTGGATGATGACCCAATTGCCCATGTATTCTCAAAGTCAAAGTCGTGGTTTCTCCAAAGCCAAGCTCTTTTTCAGATACTTTGCCCTCCCATGAAGCAAGTGACCCCAAGACATAAGTTCTCACCATAGTCTAAACTCTCTTAGGAGCTATCACATGGAGAAGGCAGATACCTTCAAAGAAAGTATTTCAATAATCAACCCCATACTCCTAAAGTACATTTATCAAATAGCTTACACTGAAAGAGAAACCCTAACAATGCATCCCTCCTGGGAGATTCTTCAGCTGATTACATTACTGTGCTGCTGAGGAGGGCTAAAGCAGATCAGGAAACACTAAAATCTCCAGCTTAGAAGGCGCTCTTCAGGAAGCACAAAGCTGGGTCTTCCAAAGGAAGACAAGTTACTCCAGAAACAAGAGAAAACAGAAGTCCTGTATCAAAGACCTTGAAAATGGCCCAACCATTGTGAAAAATAAGTCATAATTAAACAAAAGGAAAGGAATACATTGGCAGAGAAACTCATGCTGCAAAGTGATGGAACACCAGTCACAGATTAAAACTGGAGACTGAGAAGAAGGACCTCCATCCCCAAACCTTCCCACTGAGTAACATTTATGGCTATTACTTTCTTGTTGTTTGTAGCAAGCCTTTACAGATGTCTTGAGAATATATCTAATATAAAAAGGCACCTGTTGTTTTGCTTTCTTACTGCTAAGCTATTGATATTTTAGGAGAGTAATTGAACTTCTCAGTACTAACTTGTTTTCCCCATGAACTAGTATCCCCTAAAGATAAGTGAATTTTCAGGGCATACACGAAAGTAACCATAAATCCAGCGCCTAAATGGCATTTGTAGTTTATCAGCCTTTGAGGGGGAAGGAGGCAGCCTAGCTGTAAAGCATTTCCTCTAGTTTAAATTTGTCCTTGCCTCATCTTACGCACACATGCGTGTGCACATCTTGCAACTTGGCATTTTTTAAGAATGAGGACAAAAAAGGGGATTTATTTTTGCAAATTAACCAGCAATATTTCTCCAAGAGAATTGCCGTGATCTGTTTGCCTGCATTGAAAAGTTGCTTTCATCCCACACAGTCCAGCTGTTATTCTCAGGTTGCTGAAATAATGAGCAATATTAAATAACAGAGTTGAAATCAGCCACCAAGACTCATGACCACATTTGGTCCTATGCAAATTACAGCCTCATTCAGAAGGGCGGTGTTCTTTTCCACCAGTGTCCCCCTTTCAGCACTATCAGGTTATTAGAACAGCTAGGGAATGCATGGGTCAGCACTCCTTCCAGCACTAACCACCAGGAGAGAAAAATCATAGTCTTACACCTCTCTCATGTTTTCCTTCATGCCTCAGCTGCAAAGTGGCCAGTGTCTGAGTTAATGGAATAGCACCTCTTAAAGATTACACCTTTCATCCAGACATACCACTATTAAGAGTCCCGTCCTCCTCCTAGCCATGTGACCAGTTCCCTTGTCACAGTGAGTTCACAGCACCCATTCAGTAACTGTATATCTTAAGCACCTATCATGTGGCAGACCCTATGCTATAGGTTAGGGCTAACCATGTTATCATCATTCTTAACCAAGCAGTCCCTGACCTCACAGAGGTTACCTTTTAATTGGGAGATGGTCAGTGAGACAAGTAACCACAACAGCATGGACTATGGTAAAGAAGATAACAGTGGGCCAGGCACGGTGGCTCATGCCTGCAATCAGAGCACGTTGGGAGGCCAAGGCAGGCGGATCATGAGGTCAGGAGATCGAGACCATCCTGGCTAACACGGTGAAACCCCATCTCTACTAAAAAGAAAAGAAAACGAAAAAAAATACAAAAGAAGGTAACAGTGGCCACAGACACACATACCTAGGGCACTTAACCTCTTCTAGTTCACATAGAAGTCAGGCTTTTTAAAGGACGTGGCATCTAAATCGAGACCTGAAGAATGAATGGGAATCATAAGATGAATGAGGCAAAAAGAATGGTCCAGGCAGAGGTAATGACACAGGCAAAAGCTCAGCGAAGAAGGAGCACACAGTAGGTTGCAGTAATTAAAAGAAGTTCAACATAGTTTAAGCATGAAGTTGAAATGTGCCATGGATTAATACACTTCTTGTAATAGCTCATTCTCCCACTCTCTATAGCAAGTTATTTCCTCAAACGTCAGAGGGTCTTCTAATCCAGCACCCATTACCCACACCCATCTGACTCTCAGAATGTGACCACACCTAATATCTTGTAGACAAAATAGAAATCACCAGACAAGAGCTCCCTCAACTTTCTGCCACCATACATAGAAACCTATGTATATCTGTGTCCATCCCAAGTGCTTTCCCCAACCCAACCTTTTACATGAGGATTGGGGTCTACCTCCCATGTAAAGCTAGTTCCTTGATGCTTTGGATCTTATTTTCCCCCAGGCCTCCCTAGAATCTCACTTTTTCATTATTCCTTATATATCCACCCCCCCCATAGACCATTCTCATGAGTTTTAAACATTCCCATTTAATAAAACCCTCCTTCTATCCCATATCCTCCAAGTAAATAGTGGCCTATCTCTATCATCTGCTTCATAGAAAAACTTCTCCCAAGAGTTGTCTATATTTGTGACCTCCATTTGCTCACCTCCTAGTCATTCTCCCATTCATTCTAATCTAGTTACCACATCTCCACTTCACTGTGTGCTTCACACTGAAGTCACCAATGACATCCATGTTACTAAACCCAAACACAAAGAGGACATTTTTTAGTCTTCATCTTCTTTGATGTCTCAGGGATATCTGACACTGTGATTCAATCAAATTTTTTAACAATCTTTTTCCTTGACTTCCACGACATATTCCCTTTTCCTAGTTTTCCTCCTATGCTTCTGTTCAGTCCTTCTAAGTATCCTTTTCATAGTATATCCTTCACCAAGCCATTAAATGCTTGAGTTCAAAACTTGGTTTTGGGCCCTCTTCTCTTCCCAACATAAAATCATTACTCCCTATGTAAAGTCATAACCATGACTTTGCTACCTTTATGTATATAATTCATAAATTTATATATACAGCCAAAAGCTCTCATACAGGTTCCAAAGCTGTATATACATCCATCTGCCTACTTAGTTGTCACAAATGTACTTCAAACTCTGCATGTCCAACACTGAACTCATAACCTTCCATGCCCTTCCTTCCACACACAAACACACATTTAAAAATAGTCCTTTTCAAGTACTTCCTATCTCAACAAATGGTATCACTATCCATCCATTTTCTCAAATCAGAATTATAGAAATCATCTTTTATATTTCTCCTTCATTCCCTGCTTCCAGTTTATCACTGAGTCCAATTAATTTTGCCTCCAACATGTCTCCTGAACCCATACTTTTCTCTTCATTTCCATGCCACATTCTTAATCCAAGTTATCCACCTGCTAACTAGACTACTGCAATGATCTACACATAAACCTCACTGCATCCCCTCTTATCTTGCTCAATAGATTCGAGTTTTCAAAACACAAATCAGGACTTCCAGTGCTGACTAAGATAGAACAAGCCTACTACAGTGTCTCCCTCCCAGCGATTACAACGAAATATTCTAGGTATAAAAGGTAACTGCCTAAGGACTCTGCAAAGTAAATAAGAGTAGGAAAATTTAGAAGAGAAGTCATAAAAATGTTTAGGATCAACAATAAGCTGTTGCTTAAACTTTCCAAAGTATCAGACAGTGATCAACCTATGGAAAGAGTACTTTGGTGAGATCAAAACAGTTATAAAACAATGTTTAAATCCTCTCAAGGTCTTTCCAAAAGGTGAAAATCAAAAGCAGACTTTTAATCTAACCATAAGAAGTGATGAAGAGAGAAGTGGGGCATGGTGGCTCATGCCTATAATCCTAGCACTTTGGGAGGCCAAGGCAGGTGGATCACCTAATGTCAGGAGTTCAAGACCAGCATGGCAAACATGGTGAAACCCCATCTCTAAAAAAATACAAAAATTAGTCAGGTATGATGGTGGGTGCCTGTAATCCCAGCTACTAGGGAGGCTGAGGTGGAAGAATCGCTTGAACTCGGGAGACGGAGGTTGCAGTGAGCCAAGATCACGCCATTGCACTCCAGCCTGGGCAACAGAGTGAGACTGTCTCAAAAAAAAAAAAGAAGAATAAGAAGAAGTGATGAAGAGAGAAATCCTAACGGAAGTAGAAATTTTAGTGAGCAAATCTCCAGAGATATAGGTCCCATTTACTGTTTCCTTGGTTACCACTAAAGATTGGTGAAAGACATTTGGAACAGTCAGGTTTAATATGAAAGATGTGACAAAACAAGACTGAATTTACCTCAGATACAGTTATGCAGACACTGTCAGTTTCATGGTCCTACCCTTCCCAATCTATATATTTCACCAATGCACAAATCACTTAAAAGAAAGGTGCATAAAAATTGGCTTCCATATTGCATCACCAAAAATACTAGATAGCTATAAATTAATACAGATTATCATCTCATCTGGTTTCCTAATATTGCACTCCCAAGGCACTTTAGAGGATCAATGATTTTTCAATTCCTTAAATCATTTCTGCTAGCACTGTTGCTTATGACAACTTCCTAGAAGCTTAAATCTGCCATGTTCCTTTCCTTGATGAAAATGCAAATTTTTCCCAACATATTGATTTTATCATTGTAAAAGCAGAGCATATTGCCTGGCATTCTGTACAGCTCTAAGTCACACTGTGTGATGGGAATTTTAAAGAGAGATGCCACCACTTTGCCCATCATTATCATTTCTCCTTTCTGATGGTCCTGACCAGTGCATCAGATCACACCTGTGAAACACCAAAGGTACTTGCCATTCTTTTAAGATTTCATGATTAGGAGCCCATGCGACAGATAGCACTATGACACTGTGGACAACTGAATTGTTGAATTTGGGGGTGGAATTGAATGTTGATTAGTGTCTGTTTCCTCTTTGGGAGAAGAAAGATGATGCTAAGGTGTTCTTTTTCCTAACTTTCCCAGAAAGATGAGAGAAAAGGCAGCCTTGTCATAGCTAATGACTCTCTCAGCTCCATTACTTCTGGCCTAGCATCTAAGAGAGGTAAATGATTTCACTGATTAGAAAATGAATCTTGAAAATGCAAGAGCCGCACAGAATACTGGCCCAGAATTGCACAGGTATTTGAACTGATGCCGAAAAATAAATTCATTTAAAATTATCACCAGTGAAAATTCACTATTAATGATGTGTATTTTGATCCAATGATCATCACTGATATGATTAGTACTCTTTCATGGTGCTAAATTCAAGAATTGTTTAGGTATTTAAATATGCATATTTTTAAAAATTAGGAATCTGGCTCCATTCACATCAATCCATAGGGATAGATACACCTTATTTCTAAAGACAAGCTCCTTTTTTGGTTGAGGAAGTCATATCTTAATAGTATAACAAAGTTGAAGAGAAGCTGGAAGAGTAAAATGTTAATAGTGATGGTCATACTGACATTTCTGCAACATATTGGATGTGATAATATGGGGAATTAGTTGCTCCCTGGGTATAAGGTAGACATTTTGAGAGGATTGATTTGTTCAGTCTGCTAGAGTACCATTTAGTACATTTCATCTCCAAGGCATTAAATAGCATCATAATGGTCAGGAACAAAGTTAAGAAAATGGGAAATACCTTATCTACTGTGCTGAGAGTAGTTAAATCGCCCCATGAAATCTGGCCCAATGATTATTTAATCCAGTGTACTGAGAATTACTAATCTGATCCATAAAGTGTGTGAAACATGCCTGTGTCTTTAGTGCACTGGAACAAATATTTCCTTTAATAGACACTCCCACATAATACCTAAGAAAGACATTAGACCACAAATGCTGAATAAAAAGATAGTTAAAACTGATGGATTCTGTTTCTGTCTCATCTCTATCCCTGTTGTCTTTTGTCTTCCCTCCCTTGTGGAGGAAGCTATAGAACTCTTTCCTCAGGATTTCCTCATTGAGGACCTAGCCCCAAAGGATGAACCATGTACAAACACCACTGAACAAATATGGACACAAAAACTCAGCGGGATGCCAAGAGCAGTCATGCTGCTTGCTCTCATTGAAGCTATTATGTATCCATTGAGACAGATGGCAAATCATGGTTATTTCATGGTTTACCAGGAATGTCAACATAAAGATAAAATATAGCTCAGCTAATAAAGAAGATGATAGAAAGGAGTAAAATTACAAATAAATTTGTGACAGTTTTGATGCCAAAGTTACATGGCTGTCCAAAGATAGCGGTTCAGATAAGAAAACCAATGCTAGCAACAGAGTTGTAAAGTCACACTTCTTATATAAGATGGGACCTCAGGGATCCCCATTTTCAATCCTGTCATTTATCAAATGAGGAAACTGAGGCTCAGAGGAGCAGAACAACTTGCTTAAAGTCTCACTGATTATCAGTTACAGTGATAGGACTAGAAACCCATATCAGTCATGTCTTTTCCTCTTTAGCATCATATGATGGCAATGAAACGCACAAATTGAGGAAATTCGCTCCTGGCCCTGGAGAAGCTGAGTCTTTCTTCTGACAGAATTTGAAGACCTTGGACTCCTTCAACATCACTGTCCTATACCAGAAAAAGTCATATGTTATGTACATAACACATCTCTATTCACAAGTAATCTTTAAAACACAAGTCTGGTACGTTAGTAAATTCCCTGAAATGAACTCAACTTACTGTGTGAGACAATGCAGTTTTATGGCTTTGTTGCTGTACTGTGTATTTAGCCCAGGAAAACAAGCAAAATAATACTGCTCTGTGAAAAGACCCACCAGACTGTATTATTTAATACTCCTAATAGATGATAGTCATTTTTGCAAGTGGCATCTGTCCAATAATGCAGATCTCAAAGAATGTCTCAACTGTGCTCAATCATTGCATCTCCTTCTATTAAAAAACTGTATTGAGATTTCTAGAACCACAGCAATCAATCTGCTTGATTAATGAAATTTTTTTAAGCTTTTGTTTTCCTGGCACTGGCTCTCAAAAAAATTAGGCGCTCATTTCCGCTTCCATTTGTGGTTGCTAGGAAAGTGAGAGATTTGGTGATAAATATTTATTATCTTCCAATTCCTGTCTCCCTTATGGTGGGGTTATTGCTTAATTCAATTCCAGAGCTAAGG
This sequence comes from Colobus angolensis palliatus, assembly GCF_000951035.1. NCBI lineage: Eukaryota > Metazoa > Chordata > Mammalia > Primates > Cercopithecidae > Colobus > Colobus angolensis. The sequence goes on along the minus strand of NW_012114489.1, from coordinate 3,330,736 downwards.
AAAATGTCTGTCGTGTCATTAACAATAAACAAAGCTGTAGTGTGTGTGCAATAATGAATTAAGCTCATCCCAGCCCATCTGGGCATCAACATTCACAGGCATCTTGTCAAGCAAAGATTCTACAGAATCCACAGGTCCTTGGTCTTCTTCTCATTATGGAAGTACTCTGTGGGAGGAGGTGGGTTAAGTTGTAAAATATTATTATACAAAGTGAGCAACCTCTTTTCCCAAAGAAGTGTCTGGCAATGAAGCAAAAATCTAGCTATTCTTGCCCCGAGGGTTGGAGGCTGGGGAGGGGAAGGAAAAATCACCAAGGCTCATTTGATCTTGGAGAATCAATGGAGCAGCCTCCCTATGGAAATTAAGCAGCTGGAGAGGGGCAAGTCTCAGTCTGGACTTGTTCACTTTTTTTACCTATTGGCCAATTCAGAATGGTTCCCTCGATGTGCCAGTGAGCCTTTTCCAAACTGCTTCATAAGAATTTCACTCACAATATTTCTACTACTTCCCTTCATTAATCATTCTCTAGTAAACAGCAGAGTAAGTAGACGAAGGCCTCCACATTTCCTTAACCTATTGCTAACATAACAGATACCCTAAATCAGTGCTTTGCAAATATTAATAAGCATTTGAACCACCTAGAGATGTTGTTACAATGCAGATTCTGATTCAGTAGGTCTGAGATGGAGACTGAAATTCTGCATTTCTAGCAAGCCTCAAGTAATGCCCATGCTGCTGTCTGCAGACTTTCCTTTGAGTAGCAAGATCTTAAGTGAGTCATCTCTCCACTTGGAATTTCAAATAGTCATGCAAAGATAATAAATTTAAAAGCCTACATATTTCAAAAGAGGAGAGAAAAACAAGTTTTCAAAACTTTAAATCCTACATAAAGAAAATATTTTAAAATATTTTACGTATTTTAAAACAGATGAATATGATACTTTTATCCAGGGCTGCCTCTCAAAATATTGTTTCTCTTTAAATTATAACATCCTGTGACCACGACATACAAGTAAGTTCTATAATGAAGTAGATATCAAAGTGATCTTATGACTGGTATTGCCATTAAAGAGTTTTTCTACTGTTTGTTGTCAGTATGCCTTCTCCTCATCTAGATCATAAACTCCCCAAAGCTACAAGAGACATCTTACTAGTTCATCTTAACAGCCCCTCACTTAGCATACTGTCAAATCCAGTCCAACCAACATTACTGAATACCTACTGTACCATCAACACCATGCTGAGCACTGGAGACGGTGGAAAGAAAAAGAAAAAATGAACTTGTTCTCACGGAGTTTAGCAGAAAATACAATATTTTCTCCCTGAATCATTTAAATATGGCACATGTTAGAAAGCTAAATAATGTCAACACTAGACAGGCAAAATCATCTTACGACATAAAGGTAAGTATATCAATTTCCAGCTCTAATATTTTAAGTCCAAATCTTCTCCTATGTTTTGAATTCTTTCAAAACTACAAATAAACTTCAAGGATCATAACTCGTTTGTGAATCCAATGCTTTCGCATGTCTATTATATACCAATAAGTAATAGCATTTCAACTGACCAGAGGTAAACAAATGAGAAATAACAAAAACTGTATTCTTAATTCTTGAGAAGATTTGACAGCTCTAATATAGATGAATTCCATACCACTGAAGCAGAAAACTTTCACAAACCATCAAAAGAAAGATATTTTATTCTACTTGTTACTTAGCAGTCAAGTCACACCAAGGTTAAAAAATATAATTTCCATATTCCTTATCTAAGGGGACTCAATCAAGCAAGACTCCTTTCAACCCTCATTGGGACAAGAAGGAACAGATGTAAAAACATCTGCCCCGCTTCAAAATGATGAAAACACCAACGTGATATCAATGACAGCTCTGGGTCACTCCACAAGTCTCCAGTCTCAACATGAAAGTATTTCATTGACTGTCATTGTGAAAATCAAGAATGATACAGACTAACATTTTAATTATCAACCCAGAAACCTAGCTATTGGTCTTCTCTATTCCATCTCACAGCATTGTCACTGATATTCCTAATTGAAGCTTCCTTATGTGTCTTTTGGGGGACTGAAAAAATGCTCAAATACTTGACATTTTTGGTGCAGCAACAGTGACATCCAGTGGGTAGCAAGATTAACCCCAAAATTCTGTGTAAATTCAGTGAGGGAGGGTTAGGATATCCCAAAAACTGTTTTTGGCTACCCGTGGTCACTTCCTATGAGAACCATGCATTTTTAACTCCCTTGGGATAACAATCTAGTTATTATAGTAGTTAATAGACAAAGCAAAACCTGTATCTTGTCTCACCAAGACATTGCTACTATTTCTTCTCACGTCAATACCACTCATTGCAACAAAATAAACTATTAGTAAGAAAAGTCTTGGGCCGGGTGCGGTGGCTCAGGCCCGTAATCCCAGCACTTTGGGAGGCAGAGGCGGGCGGATCACGAGGTCAGGAGATCGAGAACATCCTGGCTAACACGGTGAAACCCC
>NW_012114489.1:3321062-3328111 GCF_000951035.1 Colobus angolensis palliatus | reverse complement strand
ACTCCATCTCAAAAAAAAAAAAAAGAAAAGAAAAGAAAGAAAAGTCTTATTAATTTTACAAATAACATTCTTTCAACATTTCCTTAACTTCTCATTAAGTTGTTTAATTTAACCTGGTTGATCACCTCAAATGCTTCCAATTACCAAAAACTTTCTAAAGTTCAAATGAAGAAATACAATTATTAGGTTTTCTTTATGTATACTTCTTTACATCTATATGAATATTTATACATATATGTATATAATATCTAATATATATTTAAAATGTATTTAGAATAAACCTGCATTTCATGTTGAGTTAGTGGCTAACAGAATCACAGGACATAAATACAATGTTCATGGATTTCCACTTTATTTCAACAATCCATTTCTATCACTACTGCTTGCCATTGCTCTCATTTCAGTTTTAAGTCACTAAGTGCACTTCAGTCTAACTTCTGGCAAATAGACACCATGGAAGTGTAACAGCTTTGGAGAAAATAATTGCTCCACAAATAAGAATCCCTCAGGCTTAGTGAAAAAAGGTTAATTATGTAGATTAGACCCTGAGAACCTATCAAGAGAGAAGTGGATATTGCTGAAATTCTTCTGAGAGTAGAATTAGATTTTAAGGTGTTTTGTAGAAGAAAAGAAAGCAACTAGTGAATTCAGCTCATTAGCCCAAATGGGCTCGTTTTGCAAGAAAGAAAGCAGAGACTCTGAAACAAAATAAAGAGTACTCAGCAATTCATCTGCCTACACTCTAAAAGAGTGATCCATTAAAAAAAAAAAATCAGATTTACTGTATAGAAAAAACAAAATTTATACAATTTCAAAACCAGCGGGAAGCCCAGAATTCCTGGACTCTGCTATTAACACAACAGGCTTCATAAGGCATTGGAATAGGCCCATCAAATCTTTTAGCCAAACTAAATGACAGTGTATGATGCACAGGCAAAAAAAAGGCAAAGAAACTCTAAAAATGCATGGAAACATAAAAAATAAAGTCTCTCCTATGACATTTATTCTGCTGAACTCATGGTATCCAGTATGACAGCCACCAGCCATGGCCACCAACTACATGTGGCTATCAAGCACATGAAATGTGCCAGTCTGAATCGAGATGTACTTTAAGCACAAAATACACATCAGATTTTGAAGATTTAGAATGAAGAAAAGAATATAAAATAACTCATCAATAATTTGTGTATTCAATGATTTACAAAATGTTTACTCCTACCATCTCTTCCAGGCTAACCCCCTTCTAGCCACAATGAACGTCTTAATATTCCTTGAATATTGCTAGGCACACTTCCATCTGAACACATACATATTTCATCTCATTCTTCCTGTAAGGCTTTTCTACCTGGTGTCGCTATGACTTGTTTGCTCACTTCTTTCAAGTGTTTATCCAAGTATTACCTCACCAATAAATATCTCCTTATTCACCCTACCTAAAATTATAACACCTCATCTTTTTCATCTATTATGCTTTATTTTTCTCTGCAACCTCCGCCAAATAACATTCAATATATTTAACATATTAAATGTGGTTATTTTTAAATTTACCATGTAAGCTTTTTGAAGGCATTAAGTTTTTTTCTGTTTTTCTAACTATTTTACTGACTGTGCAGAGAACATGCCTGGTATGTAATATGTATTCAATAGTTAATTGTTTGCTTGTTTGAATAAATTAATAGAAGTTTGAAAAAATAATTTGTGTATTGATTACATGTTACAATGAAAACATTTTCAATGCATTTGGTCAAATAAGATATATTATCAAGTTATTTCACCTGTTTCTTTTTTAATGTGGGTACTACAAAATTTAAATTACATATGTGCTTTCCATTACATTTCTATTAGACAGTACTGCCCTAAGCAATATTCAAGGATGAACACAAGTTATTTCACATAAAAACCTCCACCATCATTTTATATACCATCCTGTCTTAATACATTTATCCACTCTTCAACTGTCCTGGTTGTCCTTCTTGCCTTTTCACATTCACATACATGATTTAAATATATTTTAAATTAAAATTAGTGATTACAGTTTCTGCTACTACCCATTCATCATTTAGGCACAATATAAATAGAGGCCTAATTCAGAGGTTAGACTTGCAGGTTCTGAAGCCACACTGGCCAAATTCAAATCCTAGGTCTGCTCCTTATCAGTTGTGTAGCCACAGACAAGTTATTCAAATCTTTTTGCGCCTCAGTTTCCTCAAATGTAAAATGAGAATAACAATAGATTATTGAGGGGATAAAAATGACTTATTGAACCACTGACAACAATGCCTGGCCATTAGAAGACATCATTATTAATTATGCAGTTGATTTACTCTTTATTATTGACAGCTAAAAAAACAATGAACATCTGATACTTCAAATATTCTGGGACTTTAAAAAGCACTGACTATATATGCATTAATAATTTTACTCTCCAAATAGTATGACTCATACAATAAGCTTTCCTAAAGAAATCAGTCACAATGTTGACTATTTCTTCATTTTTCCTTTCTAAGAAAATCTGTAATGTATTTTCTTCAGGCACACTAATATTCTTTTTCTATTAAATCCTGCTTTCCTTTTCCTTTGGTTAATCTTTTATAACCATGTTTTCCCTTCTCATTACCCAGAACTCAAAGCTCACTCATTTGGACCCTTCAGTTTTCCATCTGAGTCTAGCAAGTCGTTTCTTCCTAATCCTTCCATTCCAATCTTCAAAATCCCTCCTTCCTAAACACATCAGCCATGTTTCAGACCTGGTCCAAGTTCCATCTCTCCTTCGGGCCTTCTCTATCCACTTCAGCCTGCATTGTTCTCCTCCCTAAAGTCTCACATTGTTGCTTGTTCATTCAACTATTTATTGCCTGCCAACATCAGAGAAGCAGGCTCAGAAGATACTAAGAAAAATGAGACACACATATAACCCATTCTCAGGGGAATTACAGTATTCATGGGAAGACACACATCAAATAAGTCTTCATAAGATAGATGAGTGTCGTGAGAAATAAGCCAGACAGCTAGGGGAGTAATTTCCTCACATGCCCATGCTCTGCTTCCTTACTTGGCCTGCAAACTACTAAGTATGTCTTTTATTTCCTTTATAACCACTCCAGCATCCAGCACAATACTAGGCACATAGTGGGGGTATAAATATTGGTTGAACAGACCAATATAAACAACATTTTTTTATTTAGACCCCATTTTTTTCTTTCACATTAGCTGTCATTTTTGGCCACTACAGTTTGACTCTTACTCTTCATTATTGCATAGCATAGAAGAAAGATCACTCTACTCAGATGACTTAAGTTACACTGCTGCTCCCAAACCCACCAAATGTATATTTAATCTGTTAGCCAAAGTGATGTGCAAATATAGAATACTGGTGTTTATGGTTCACTCCTGAAACATCTTCACCTCTTTAGAATTCAGCAACTATCCCCTAAGTCCTTATTTTGTATAGCTTTTTAAAAAGTAACTGCAATTCAAAAACCCAAATATAAGCACTGTTGACATTTTCAGGCAGATTTTTCCAATCTTTTCTCCATGTACATATATACATATATTTTGCTTTCTAAAATTGGGGTCCTGTGGTAGATGCATTCTTATAATCTGATTTTTGTTTAATATACAATGAATGTTTTCCCATCTCATCGAATCTTAATCTATACAATGACTTTTTAAAGTACCATCATCTTTATTCTACAGATCAATAATCAAGGACCAGAATGGAGAAGTGACTTGCACAAGGTCATATGGTAAGCAGGTGGCAGGACTGAGGTGCAAATCTTTCAGTTTTTCCTTTGTTTGTTTGCTTGTTTTCAACTCACTGAGGTATAATTGCAAATAAAATTGTATACATTTAAAGTATACAACGTGATGATGTGATGTGAGTACTGTGATCAAGTTAATAAATATATCCATCACCTCATATAGTTGGCTTTTTTGTGAGAATGCTTATATTCTACTCTCTTACAAAATTTCAAGTATACAATACAGTACTATTAACTATTAATATAATTAATATCTATACTTTAGATACCCAGAAGTTACTCATCTTATAACTGAAATTGTGTATTCTCTGGAAAACATAGCTCTATTTTCCCCACCCCAGACCCTGGCAACCACCACTCTGCTTTCTGTTTCTATGAGTTCAACTCTTATATTTAGAGTTCACATATGACTATTACCATACAGTATTTGTCTTCCTCTGCCTGGCTTATTTCACTTAGGATAATGCCCTCCAGGTTCAACTATTCTGTGTTGGCACAAATGACAGAATTTCCTTCTTTTTATGTGGCTGAATATTACATTATAAACATGTGTGTATGTATGTATATAAGGGGACTTCACAAAGTTCATGGAAAATGGAATTTAAAGATAACTAAAAATACAAACTTTATTTTTCAACGTAAGCTCCATCAAGTTCAAGACACTTTTGTAAGTGTTGATACCAGTCATTTAGTCCATCCCTAAGAAACTGATTATCCTGGGGATTTAACTGGGTCAATGCAGTCTTATTTACACTATTAACTGAAGAAAAATGGTGGCCCTTAACAGATGTTTTTAAGATTAGGAAACAAAAAGAAGTCAGAAAGAAAGTCAGCCAAATCATGACTGTAAGATGGATGCCTAGTGATTTCCCACCAAAACTTGCACAAGGCCGGGCGCAGTGGCTCACGCCTATAATCCCAGCACTTTGGGAGGCCGAGGCAGGTGGATCACCTGATGTCAGGAGTTCAAGACCAGCCTGACCAACATGGAGAAACCCCGTCTCTACTAAAAGTACAAAATTAGCAGGGCGTGGTGGTGCATGCCTGTAATCCCAGCTACTAGGGAGGCTGAGGCAGGAGAAATCACTTGAACCCAGGAGGCAGAGGTTGCAGTGAACCAAGATCTCACCATTGCACTCCAGCTCCAACAAGAGTGAAACTCCGTCTCATTCTCTGGTGAAGTTTTCCTGGGCACTTGTCTGCTTATACTATGGCTAACTTTCTCAAAACACCTTCATAATAAGCAGATGTTATCATTCTTCAGCCCTTCAGAAAGTCAACAACAGAAATGAATTGAGCATTCCCAAAAAACCTATTGCCATGACCTTTGCTCTAGACAGGTCTCCTTTTGCTTCGACTAGACCACTTCCCCCTTTCAGTAGCCATTGTTTTGATTGTGCTTTGTCTTCTGAATCATTTTGGTAAAGCCATGTTTCATCTACTGTCATAATTCTTCCAAGAAATGCTTCAGTATCTTGATCCCACTTAGTTAAAATTTCCATTGAGATTCACTTTTGGGCGCACCCAAGATGGACGAATAGGAACAGCTCCAGCCTCCAGCTCTCAGCGCAAGTGACACAGAAGACGGGTGATTTCTGCATTTTCAACTGAGGTACCGGATTCATCTCACAGGGGAGTGCCAGACAATCAGTGCTGGTCAGCTGGTGCAGCCCAACCAGTGAGAGTTGAAGCAGGGCAAGGCATCGCCCCACCTGGGAAGCACAAGGGGGAAGGGAATCCCTTTTCCTAGCCAGGCGAACTGAGACACACAACACCTGGAAAATCGGGTAACTCCCACCCCAATACTGTGCTGTAGGCTAACGGGCACACCAGGAGATTATATCCCACACCTGGCCCGGAGGGTCCCACGCCCATGGAGCCTCCCTCATTGTTAGCACAGCAGTCTGAGATATAACTGCAAGGCAGCAGCGAGGCTGGGGGAGGGGTGCCCACCATTGCTGAGGCTTAAGTGGGTAAACAAAGCCACCGGGAAGCTTGAATTGGGTGGAGCCCACCGCAGCTCAAGGAGGCCAGCCTGCCTCTGTAGACTCCTCCTCTGGGGACAGGGCATAGCTAAACAAAAAGCAGCAGAAACCTCGGCAGAGGTAAAAGCCCCTGTCTGATAGCTTTGAAGAGTGCAGTGGATCTCCCAACACGGAGGTTGAGATCTGAGAACGGACAAACTGCCTGCTCAAATGGGTCCCTGACCCCTGAGTGGCCTAACTGGGAGACATCCCTCACTAGGTACAGACTGACACCTCACACTTCACATGGTGGGGTACACCCCTGAGACGAAGCTTCCACAGCAAGAATCAGAGAGCAACACTCGCTGTACAGCAATATTCCATCTTCTGCAGCCTCTGCTGCTGATACCCTGGCAAACACGGTCTGGAGTGGACTTCAAGCAAACTCCAACAGACCTGCAGCTGAGGGTCCTGACTGTTAGAAGGAAAACTAACAAACAGAAAGGACACCCACACCAAAACCCCATCAGTACGTCACCATCATCAAAGACCAAAGGCAGATAAAACCACAAAGATGGGGAAAAAGCAGGGCAGAGAAGCTGGAAATTCAAAAAATCAGAGCACATCTCCCCCTCCAAAGGAATGCAGCTCATCACCAGCAGTGGAACAAAGCTGGACAGAGAATGACTTTGACAAGTTGAGAGAAGACGGCTTCGGTCGATCAAACTTCTCAGATCTAAAGGAGGAACTACATAATCAGTGCAAAGAAACTAAAAACCATGAAAAAAGAATGGATGAATGGATAACTAGAAAAATCAATGCAGAGAAGACCTTAAAAGAACTGATAGAGATGAAAACTATAACACAAGAAATACGTGACAAATGCACAAGCTTCGGTAACCAACTCTATCAACTAGAAGAAAGAGTATCAGCAATTGAAGATCAAATGAATGAAACGAAGCGAGAAGAGAAGTGTGGAGAAACAAGAGTAAAAAGAAATGAACAAAGCCTCCAAGAAGTATGGGATTATGTGAAAAGACCAAATCTACGTCTGATTGGGGTGCCTGAAAGTGATGGGGAATATGGAACCAAGTTGGAAAACATTCTGCAGGATATCATGCAGGAGAACTTCCCCAACCTAGCAAGGCAGGCCAACATCCAAATTCAGGAAATACAGAGAACGCCACAAAGATACTCCTCAAGAAGAGCAACTCCAAGACACATAATTGTCAGATTCACCAAGGTTGAAATGAAGGAGAAAATGTTAAGGGCAGCCAGAGAGAAAGGTCAGGTTACCCACAAAGGGAAGCCCATCAGACTAACA
>NW_012114489.1:3316696-3317122 GCF_000951035.1 Colobus angolensis palliatus | reverse complement strand
CAAGAACAGAAAACCAAACACTGCATGTTCTCACTCATAGATGGGAATTGATCAATGAGATTACTTGGACTCTGGAAGGGGAACATCACACACCGGGGCCTATTATGGGGAGGGGGGAGGGGGGAAGGATGCCATTGGGAGTTATACCTGAGGTACATGACGAGTTGCTGGGTGCTAATGAGTTGATAGGTGCAGCACACCAGCATGGCACAAGTATACATATATAACAAACTGCACATTGTGCACATGTACCCTAGAACTTAAAGTATAATAAAAAAAAAAAGAAAAGAAAAGAAAATGTGGCACATATACACCATGGAATACTAGGCAGCCATAAAAAAGGATGAGTTCATGTCCTTTGTAGGGACACAGATGCAGCTGAAAACCATCATTCTCAGCAAACTATCGCAAGAACAGAAAACCAAA
>NW_012114489.1:3304622-3316265 GCF_000951035.1 Colobus angolensis palliatus | reverse complement strand
GATGGCATGATCTTGGCTCACTACAACCTCCGCCTCCCGGGTTCACATGATTCTCCTGCCTCAGCCTCCCAAGTAGCTGGGATCACAGGTGCACACCACCACACTTGGCTAATTGTTTGTATTTTTAGTAGAGACGGGGTTTCACTGTGTTGGCCAGACTGGTCTCGAACTCCTGACCTCGTGATCTGCCCGCCTCAGCCTCCCAAAGTGCTGGGATTACAGGCGTGAGGCACCACGCCTGGCCTGTTTCTGCTCTTAATCACCAGTCCTCTTCAATAAGTGCATAAACAAGATTAACTTTTTCCTCAAAAATTAATGTGGATAGTCAACTGTGGTAAGCTTCAACATTGCCTCCTTCTTAAAGTGAGTTATTCATTTGTAAACTGTTGAATTCTTGGGGCATTGTCCTCATAAATTTTTGGTAAAGTACCAGTGATTTCATCATTCTTCCACCCAAGTTTTACCATAAATTTGATGCTTGTTCTTACTTCAATTATAGCAGAATTCATGTTATTCTGATAGGGGTACTTTTCAAACTGTCTTATCCTTCTTAGTGCCTCAAATTAGATCCTGTTCAGATATGTTATAACAAGTCATTATGAGTTTATTTGGGTGCAAAAAAATGAAATCTATGCATAGTCTTTTCATAATATGCATTTTCCATGAACTTTTTGAAGTTTCTTTCGTGTGTGTATCACAATTTCTTTATCCATTCATCCACTGACAGGCACTTAAGTTTTTTCTATATCTTGGCTATTATGTATAATGCTGCAATGAACATGCAAATTCAGATATCTCTTTGAGATACTAATTTTGTTTCCTTCAGAGATATACCCAGAAGTAGGAATACTGGATCATATGGTATTTGGTATATCTATTTTTAATTTTTTGAAGAATCGCCATACTGTTTTCCATAATGACTCTACCAATTCACATTCCCACCAACTGTGTACAAGAGTTCCCTTTTCTCCACATCTTCACCAACACTTTTTTTGGCTTTTTGGTACTAGCCATTCTAACAGGTATGAGGTGATATGTCACTGTGATTTAATTTGCATTTCCTTGTTGATTAGTGATGTTGAGTATTTTTTCATATACCTCTTGGTCATTTGGATGTCTTCTTTTGAAAAATGTCTATTCAGATCCTTTGCCCATTTTTTAATTGGGTTTTCTTGCTATTGAGTCATGTGAATTCCTTACATATTTTAGATATTAACCCCTTATCAGATATATGGTTTACAAATATTTTCTCCCACTCTGTGGGTTATCTCTTTACTCTGTGTATGGTTTCCTTGGCTGTGCAGAAGCCATTTAATTTTATGTAATCCCATTTGTCTATTTTTTATTTTGTTGCCTATGCTTATGGGATCACATCCAAAAAATAATTGCCCAGATCAGTGTCATGGAGCTTCTTCTGTTTTCTTCTAGCAATTTTACAGTTTCATGTCTTATAACTAAGTCTTTATCCCATCTTGAGTTTATTTTTGCATGTGGTAAAAGAGTCCAATTTCATTCTTCTGCATGTGGATATCCAGTTGTCCCAATACCATTTATTGAAAAACTAACTTTATTCCATTGTATGTTCTTGGCACTCTTGTCAAAGATTAGTCAATCGAATATATGTGGGTTTATTTCTGGGATGTCTATTTTCTTTCATTGGTCTGTTTTTCTGCTAGGACCATACTGTTTTGATTACTATGGCTTTATAATATAGTTAGAAATTAGGAAGTGTGGTACCTTCACATTTGTTTTTTCTCAAAATTTCTTTGACTATTCAGGGACTTTATTGGTTTCACACAAATTTTAGGGGTTTACCTTGAATGTGACGTTAGCTATGGTCTTCTCATATATCACTTTATGTCCAGATACATTCCTTCTATATCTAATTTGTTGAGAGTTTTTATTATGAAAGGATGTGGAATTTTGGCCAGGCGTGGTAGTTCATGCCTGTAATCCCAGCACTTTGGGAGGCCGAGGCGGGTGGATCACCTGAGGTCAGGAGTTTGAGACCAGCCTGGCCAACATGGTGAAACCCTGTCTCTACTAAAAATACAAAAATTAGCTGGGCATAGTGGTGGGTGCCTATAATCCTAGCTACTCGGGAGGCTGAGGCACGAGAATCGCTTGAACCCAGGAGGCAGAGGTTGCAGTGAGCCGACATCATGCCACTGCACTCCAGCCTGGGTGACAGAGTGAGACTTTGTCTCAAAAAAAAAGAAAAGAAAAGAAAGGATGTGGAATTTTGTCAGATGCTTTTTCTGCATCTATTAAGTGTTCATATGATTTTAATGTTCTATTAATGTGGTATGTCACATTTAATTTGTGTAAATTGTTCTATTAATGTGGTGTGTCACATTTGTTCTATTAATATGGTGTGTCACATTTATTAATTTGTGTAAATTGAACCATCCTTGCAACTCAGGGATAAATCCCACTGGAATATGGTACATAACTCTCTTAATGTGCTGCTGAATTTGATTTGCTAGTATCTTGTTGAGGATCTACAACATTATACACAATTTTTTGTTGAGGATCTACAACATTCTACACAATTTTTTGCTGAGAATCTATATTATTCTACACAATTTTTCATGGCCATATAATATGAACGTAAAGTAATAAATGAGCATCAGGATTCTCTTTTTTTTATTTTTTATTTTTTTCGAGGTGGAGTCTCACTGTGTTGCCAGGCTGTAGTGCAATGGCATGATCTCAGCTCACTGCAACCTCCAACTCCCTGGTTCAAGCGATTCTCCTTCCTCAGCCTCCCAAGTAGCTGGGATTATAGTCATTCACCACCACATCCAGCTAATTTTTGTATTTTTAGTACAGATGTGGTTTCACCATGTTGGCCAGGATGGTCTCGATCTCCTGACCTTGTGATTCGCCAGCCTTGGCCTCCCAAAGTGCTGTGATAACAGACGTGAGACACCGTGCCCAGCCAGGATTCTTTTTACTCCACAGTCTTCTATGTTTCTATCATGTTGGGCTCTCCACCAGCTAATTTTCAAGCTTTAGGACAAAGGAAGGAGTAGACAATAGTAAATAAAAACTAAATTCTTTCCCCTAGTCTTCAGTTTAACCCAAGTGGTGAACAAATATTTATCCCCTAAAACTTTATTCCCCAACTGAGGGCAAATAAGCTACATGCCACTCTTCTCTAGCTGTCTTCATTCATGTCCCTTCATTATCAAATAAGATAATGGCTATGGAAGCATTTTGTAAAGTACTTAATGAATCTCAATTAGAAGCATAAATAATTGATTTTTCTGAGTTAAAAATAATGGCATGTTTAAGATGACGTGTTAAAAATAAGAACTTATTACAAAGCCAATGTGTATAGTATAAATCTGTTTGGGGAAAAATTATCCATTTTGCATAGAAATGCTAGCAGGCTATTCCACAAAATTTAACAGTGATTATCCCTGGGTTTAGAAAATGTGGTAATCTCTAGTTTCTTTTTTTATTCCTCTTTCTTTCTTTCCTTCCTTCTTTCCTTCCTTCCTTCCTTCCTTTTTTGCTTTATCTTCAATTCCACCAATAATAGCTATGTACTATCTGTGTAAAGAGAAAGGCTATTTTGAAATATTATCCAAACATGATTCTTGTGATGCTGCTGTTTTATAGCTCTAGCTATTATTTCATTTCTTTGTCTTTGTGCTTATACCTTTAAATATTAAATACTGATGGTATGAGCTTCCTAGGGCTGCCATAACAAATTATCACAAACTGGGTGACTTAAAACAACAGATATTTATTGTCTCACAGTTCTGGAGGCAAGAAGTCCAAAGTCAGGGTGTCAGCAAGAGTATGCTCTCTCAAACGCTCTGAGGGAGAATCTATTCCATGTCTTTCTCTGAGCTTCTGATGTCATCAGTAGTCCTTGGCATTCCTTGACTTGGAACAGCAAAACTCCAATCTCTGCCTCTCTTATCATATGGCACTCTTCCTCTATGTCTTTACATTGTCTTCTTATAAGTGTGCTGGTTATACTGGAGTAAGGACTCACTCTACTCCAGCATGACCTCATCTTAATTAATTACATCAGCAATCACCCTATTTCCAAATGAAGTCACATTCTGAGCTACTGGAAATTAGGATTTCAACATATCTTCTTGAGGGACACAATTCAACACAAAATACTGATCAGAAGTTTGGTCTTCATTTTTTTAATTTTTTAATTTTGTGGGTATACAGTAGGTGTAATGGGGTATATGAGATATTTTGATACAGGCATGCAATGTGTAATAATCACATTATGGAAAATGGGGTATCAATTTCCCTCAAGCATTTATCGTTTGTGTTACAAACAATCCAATTATATTCTTTTAGTTATTTTTAAATATACAATTAAATTATTTTGACTATAGTCTCCCTGCTGGGCTATCAAATACTATGCAGTATTCATTCTTTCTAAATATTTTTTGTACCCTTTCACCATCCCTACCTTTCCCCCAACCCCCACTACCCTTTCCAGCCTCTGGTAACCATTCTTCTACTTTCTATCTCCATGTGTCCAATTGTTTTGATTTTTAGCTCCCACAAATAAGTGAGAAAATGTGATGTTTGTCTTTCTGTGCCTGGCTTATTTCACTTAACATAATGACCTTCAATTCCATCCATGTTTTTGCAAATGACAGGATCTCATTCTTTTTTATGGCTGAACACTACTCCATTGTATGTATGTACCACGTTTTCTTCAATCATTCATTTGCTGATGGACACTTAGGTTGTTTTCAAATCTTGGCTATTGCGAATAGTGCTACAACAAACATGGGAGTGCAGATATTGCTTTGATATACTGATTTCCCTTCTTTTGGGTATATACCCAGCAGTGGGGTTGCTGGATCATATGGTAGCTCTGTTTTTAGTTTTTTTAAGGAACCTCCAAACTGTTCTTCATAGTTGTACCAATTTACATTCCCACCAACAGTGAACCAGGATTCACTTTTTCTCCACATCCTCTCCAGCATTTGTTATTGCCTGTCTTTTGGATATAAGGCATTTTAACTGGGGTGGGATGATATCTCATTATAGTTTCAATTTGCATTTCTTTGATGATCAATTATATTGAGCACCTTTTCATATGTCTGTTTGCCTTCTTCTGTATGTCTTCTTCTGAGAAATGTGTAGATCTTTTGCCCATTTTTAGATTGGATTATTAGGGTTTTTTCTTTTTTTTCTTTTTTTTAAGATGAAAAGCTTTTTTTATTTATATACAAATAAAAAAGGCCTGCATTTGTGTCATTTATGACAAAGGCATAACATCCCTAATATAAAGAGCCATTATAAATCAACAAGACGACCTTAAAGTAAAATGGGCAAAAGCTAAGAATGAAGAATTTGGTCACAGAAAAGAAGTACATATGACTGGCACTAAATGAAACAAATTAAAACAATAATTAGAAGTGATTTTTCACCTATTGGGTTGCCAAAGATTTATAAGCCTGCTAATATTAATTGTTGCTGAGGTTGGTGGGAAACAGAGGCACTCTCATACACTGTCTGTGGGAGTATAAATAGTTAGAAACATTTAGAAGGACAACTCAGCAGTATCTATCAAGACTTTAAAGTTATGTACTTTTGATTCCACAATTCCACTTCGAAGAGTTTGTCCTACATTTATTTAAGTAACTGAAGATTCCCGAAATGTGTGCTTTATGTAGCATTTTTGTAACAGAAAACACACACACACATACACACACACACACACACATCCTAAATGCTCTATCAATATGAACTAGTTAAATGCATTTGAGTACATACAAATAATGGAATAGTATTTAAAATATCCATATATATCAATATGGATAGGTATCAAATTTTTTTCTTATAGAGTTGCTTAAGGTCTTTATATATTCTGGTTAATCCCTTGTCAGATGGGTAGTTTGCAAATATTTTCTCCCATTCTGTGGGTTGTCTCTTCACTTTGTTGATTGTATCCTTCGCTGTGCAGAAGCTTTTTAATTTGATGTGATCCCATTTGTCCATTTTTGCTTTGGTTGCTTGTGCTTGTGGGTTATTGCTCAAGAAATTTTTGCCCAGACCAATGTCCTGGAGATTTTCCTCAAGGCTTCCTTGTAGGAGTTTCATATTTTTGGGTCTTAGATTTAAGTCTTTAATTCATTTTGATTTGATTTTTTTATATGGTGAGAGATAGGGGTCTAATTCCATTCTTTTGCATATGGATATCCAGTTTTCCCAGCACCATTTATTGAAGAGATTGTCTTTTCCCCAGTGTATGCTCTTGGCACCTTTGTCAAAAATACGTTCACTGTAGGTGTGTGGATTTGTTTCTGGGTCTCTATTCTGTTCTATTTATTTATGTATCTGTTTTATGCCATAACCATGCTTTTTGGGTTACTATAGCTCTGTAGTATAATTTGAAGTCAGGTAATATGATTCCTCAAGTTTCATTCTTTTTGCTTAGGATAGCTTTGGCTATTCTGAGTCTTTTGTAGTCCACATAAATTTTAGGGTTGTTTTGTCTATTTCTGTGCAGAACATCACTGGTACTTTGATAGGGATTATATTGAATCTGTATATTACTTTGGGTAGTATGGACATTTTAACAATATTGATTCTTCCAACCAATGAACATGGAATATTTTTTCCTTTTTTTGGGTGGGGGTGTCCTCTTCAATTTTTTTTATCAATGTTTTACAGTTTTCATTGCTGAGAACTTTCACCTGGTTAATTCCTACTTTTTTATTTCTTTTATTTTTCCGATTTTTCACTGTTGACATATAGAAATGCTACTGGTTTTTGTATGGTACCTAAAGTGCAAGACAAAGTCCTCTTTACTTCTCTCCTTCTGCTTCTCTCAAACAGAAGGAGTCTTTCACCATAGCCATCATACCTGGGAATGTACTGGGTCACACCTGTAGTCAGCACATCTCAGATCCCAAGGCCCATGGTGTACTACCTGGGTATCACTGCTGGTTACTCATGTCCCAAGAGCTCTTTAGTCATAGGTGATGAATCCTGACAGGACCAGGTGCTTCTCTTCATGGCAATAGGTTTCCTAGCAGGAATATCTAGATATGTAGTATAAGAGCTGGGGCCTGGAATAGGGGCCTCATGACTGTCCAGTGCCCTATTCTATTGTGGTTGAGCTGGTATCCAAGATGCAAAACAAAGACCTCTTTACTCTTCACTCTCCTCCCCTTAAACAGAAGGAAGAAGACACTTTTTGCTGTGAGCCACACTGCTGGGGGTGGGGGAGGGATGATACAAGGACTCCTTTAGCCTTTCTAGGTCATGTGCCACCCTAGTCCTCTGGCTCGGAGCCCAGCCCAGCATTAAGAGTTGCCTAGGTTCTTTGTAGATTCTGGATATTAGCCCTTTGTCAGATGAGTAGATTGCAAAAATTTTCTCCCATTCTGTAGGTTGCCTGTTCACTCTGATGGTAGTTTCTTTTGCTGTGCAGAAGCTCTTTAGTTTAATTAGATCCCATTTGTCAATTTTGGCTTTTGCTGCCATTGAACAAATATACAGGAAAAAAACAAACAACCCCATCCAAAAGTGGGCAAAGGATATGAACAGACATTTCTCAAAAGAAGACATTCATACAGCCAACAGACACATGAAAAAATGCTCATCATCACTCGCCATCAGAGAAATGCAAATCAAAACCACAGTGAGATACCATCTCACACCAGTTAGGATGGCAATCATTAAAAAATCAGGAAACAATAGGTGTTGGAGAGGATGTGGAGAAATAGGAACACTTTTACACTGTTGGTGGGATTGTAAACTAGTTCAACCATTATGGAAAACAGTATGGCGATTCCTCAAGGATCTAGAACTAGATGTACCATATGACCCAGCCATCCCACTACTGGGTATATACCCAAAGGATTATAAATTATTCTACTACAAAGACACATGCACACGTATGTTTATTGCGGCACTATTCACAATAGCAAAGACTTGGAATCAACCCAAATGTCCATCTGTGACAGACTGGATTAAGAAAATGTGGCACATATACACCATGGAATACCATGCAGCCATAAAAAAGGATGAGTTTGCGTCCTTTGTAGGGACATGGATGCAGCTGGAAACCATCATTCTTAGCAAACTATCACAAGAAGAGAAAACCAAACACCGCATGTTCTCACTCACAGGTGGGAACTGAACAATGAGATCACTTGGACTCGGGAAGGGGAACATCACACACTGGGGACTATCATGGGGAGGGGGGAGGGGGGAGGGATTGCATTGGGGAGTTATACCTGATATAAATGATGAATTGATGGGTGCTGACGAGTTGATGGGTGCAGCACACCAACATGGCACAAGTATACATATGTAACAAACCTGCACATTATGCACATGTACCCTAGAACTTAAAGTACAATAAAAAATAAATAAATAAATAAATAAAAAAGAGTTGCCTAGGAATTTCAGTCCTTGTGTTATAGACTGCCTTTCAAGTTTACCTAGGACGCCAGGGCACTTCGGTCTGCAGTGGCGAGGCTTGCTGAGAAACTCGAGTCCAACTGATGGAATGGGCAATTCCCCTCTGGCTAGGCCTAATCCAAATGTTCCTTCCATGTGTGGACACTGGCTGAGCAGCACGGCTTTGCTCTCTGCTATGACAGGGCAGCACTGGGTACAATGTGATGTCACCCAGTCAGAGTGGTCTCTCCTTCAAGTGCATAGACTCCTCTCTCTCGGTGACCCATAGTTGCTGCAGGCAAGGGGTTGGGGGTACACCAGTGACTCAAGACTGTCTCCCTGACCCTCCTCAATGCCTCTTTCAATGATAGGAAGTTAAAATGAGCTACTGTGATTGCTCACCTGATTTTTGGTCCTTGTGATGGTACTTTTCTGTATGTAGACGGCTGTTAAAACTTGGTGTTCCTGCAGCGGTATGAACTGTTCCTGCAGGCTTCTATTCTGCTATCTTGCTCTGCCCTCCTGTCCTTCATTTTAATTTTAAAGCCTACACATATTAAATAAATTATGCTATTAGTTCTTTATAGGTCTTTTTTTCAAAAATTGATATAGTAAATGTAATATCACTTGAATAAGTTTAAATTTCTTAGAACATTATTCCAGAAGTGTTGCTGTAACAGTGTAATTCATCATTTCTACATAATACATTAGAAAATTATCATCTATACAGAATGAGTTTGAAAACTAAAAATGCCATGTATTTGAACCATTTATCAATGCCCTGTCAGGAACGGATAAATCTCTTCTCTCACTTGGAAGACTGAACATTTCATAATGTCACTCCTTGTGAATTTGAAATAGATTAACAAAATATTTTTCTTCTTTTACCAAGATTAGAATTTGTTGTTCGAATTCACACTAAAGGATCACAGGAAATAAGACACATTTTTCTTTTATTTTATAGTCTACTCAGAAACAGTTTCTTGCAAAGAAAAAGGATAGAACCACAACTCTTAAGCAATCAAGATGAGCTCTTGAAGAACAAAAAGCTACTGAAGACTAAAAAGCAGTGGATCTACCATACTGTGAACAACTCCCAAGTATATTTGAGCAATCTTTTGAAAAAGTAGCTTCTCATGTACAGCTGATGATGATCACTCTCTGAAAAAGTGAAACCTCTATTAAAGAGACACCATTTGAAAAAGTATACAAACCAGAATTTTAAAAAATCATAGTATTGTTTCAAAAAGTAAAGTTACCATTCCCTTTACCCCAAAGAGAAAGTTATCTCGTGATCACCATGGCGACTTGTAAATGATAATGCCAACTTGTTGAGAAGTTCAATTATATAGTAGGTCTAACTGATAAGACTTCAACTTGTTGGATTATTTCAGTGAGAAATATAATAACTAAAGGCTTAAGTACTCTGCCATAATAGCGTATCACTTAGCCACTATCACAATAATGCTACATAGCAAACACCTGCACAAATCTCAATGGCATTCAACAATAAGCACATATTTCTTGCTCATGCGTCTATAGGGCAACCGTATTTTACTAATACAGACTGAGTTCAGATGTGCTTGACTCAAGGCTATGAATTAGATCCAAGTCTGCTCCACATGTCCCTCATTCCTTCTTGGACAGGAGCTATCCAAAACATATTCTTCTCATGGTGAAAGGTAGGAGTTCAAGGGAGCCAGGTTAATTATACAAGCACATTTCAAATATTTGCTTGCATCAGATCCACTAACATCTGTAGAGGAGGGCAAATAACTTTTATTTTACCCTCTCATGTTTAGTGGCTGGAGCCTTACAATTAAACTGACAATACACAGATTAAGAAAGAAAGATGAATACAAGTTGTATTAATATGTTTAATTTTAGGTACACAGGGACTTCACAGAAAAGAAGTGATAACCCAAATAAGAGGTTAGACTTGGCAGCCTATATACCATTATAACAAAGGGCAAAAAAATTATAGAGAAGTGATTAGACAAAAGAAAGAGGGTTTGGACTTCTCGGGTCAATAAATTGTGGGAATAAATTACGGGATCCTAGTGGAAGAAAAGGGTTGACTAGTTATGTTTGTTTGTGCAGACTCATTTCAGTGTCAGCTCTCCAGTGACAAGAGTCACTCTCCTCATCCTGGTGCAGGAGACGGAGGGAAATTTATGCCACCTTCACAAAGGAAATTTTTGCCCTGATTTTAGGCAGCTAAGGGGAGGACAGATAACTTTTCCTGCATCTGTTGATTCTCAATTGTCTCCTGGCTCCAAATAATCCTTATGCCAAAGTGGTATATTTTACAGTGGCATATTCTGGAGCCCTTCATAACCCATTCACTTAAAAGTCACAGAGCCAAGCCCAAAGTCAAGAAGCAGATAATAATTCTGTCTCCCATAAAGCCATAGCAAAGAGATTAAAGAATTAAAACCAATGATTCAATCTGCCACAAAGAGCATAGGAATTTCATAGTTATAAAAATATATATACTCTTTTTGGAATATATGGAATAAAGATCTACCCCTAAAACCATTTTGTCCTTCAGGAAGCCAAAAGATCAGAATAACCTATACCATTCTTAAGATTATTTTGTTTGGTGCTATAAATGTTAGCATCCCTAAAAATTCAACAAAGATTACCTCTATTATTTGCTTTGTATTTTTATTTACATATTTAGAAATTCTGTTGGTCCAGAATAGAGAGCCCAGAAATAAAGCTGCACATCTATGACCATCTGATCTTCAACAAAGCTGACCAAAAAATGGGGAAAAGACTCCCTATTCAATAAATGGTGCTGGGATAACTGGCTAGCCCTTCCTTACACCATACACAAAAATCAACTCAAGATGGATTAAAAACTTAAATGTAAAACCCAAAACTATAAAAATCCTGGAAGACAATCTAGGCAATACCATCCTGGACAGAGGAATGAGCAAAGATTTTCATGACAAAGATACCAAAAGTAATCACAACAAAAGCAAAAATTGACTAGTGGGATCTAATTAAACTTAAGAGCTCTGCACAGCAAAAGAAACTATCCACAGAGTAAACAGACAACCTAGAGAATAGGAGAAAATATCCGCAAACTATGCATCTGACCAAGGTCTAATATCCAGCATCTATAAGGAACTTAAACAAATTTACAAAGGAAAAACAACCCCATTAAAAAGTGGGCAAAAGACGTGGAAAAACGCTTCTCAAAAGAAGACATATATGCAGCCAACAAGGATATAG
>NW_012114489.1:3242525-3303187 GCF_000951035.1 Colobus angolensis palliatus | reverse complement strand
AAATGACGAGTTGATGGGTGCTGACGAGTTGATGGGTGCAGCACACCAACATGGCACAAGTATACATATGTAACAAACCTGCACATTATGCACATGTACCCTAGAACTTAAAGTATAATAATAAAAAAAAGAAATTAAAAAAAAGAAATGCAAATCAAAACCACAATGAGATACCATTTCACTCCAGTCAGAATGGCTATTATTAAAAGGCCAAAAAATAACAGATGCTGGTGAGCTTGCAGAAAAAAGGGAACACTTACACATTGTTGGTAGGAGTGTAAATTAGTTCAGCCATTGTGGAAAGCAGAAAGGCGATTCCTCAAAGAGGTAAAAGCAGAACTACTGTTCGACCCAGCAATCCCATTACTGGGTATATACCCAGAGGAATATAAATCATTCTACCATAAAGACACATGCACGCGAATGTTCATTGCAGCACTATTCGCAATAGCAAAGACATGGAAAAAACCTAAATGCCCATCAATGACAGACTGGATAAAGAAAATGTGATACATATATACCGTGGAATACTATGCAGCCTTAAAAAGAACATGAAGCCATAAAATGTAATATGCAGCCATGAAAAAGAATGAGATCATGTATTTTGCAGGAATATGGATGGAGCTGGAGGGTATTATCCTTAACAAACTAATACAGGAACAGAAAACCAAATACTGTATGTTGTCACTTGTAAGTGGGAGCTAAATGATAAGAACTTATGAACACAAAGAAGGAAATAAGAGACACTGGGGTCTACTTGAGGGGGAGGATGGGAGGAGAAAGAGAAGCAGAAAAGATAACTATTGGGTACTGAGCTTAATACCTGGGAGATGAAATAATATGTACAACAAACCCCCGTGACACGTGTTTACCTATGTGACAAATCTTCACATATACCCTCAAACCTAAAATAAAAGTTAAAAAAAGAGAAATTCTGCTGGTCCAAAAAGTATTTAATGATCTTTCTAAAGTTATCTGGCTGACACACTCTTACTATTCATATTATCTGTTAGTATCCCTATTTAAATCTTTAAAAGATCTTAATTGGTTTGTATAAAAATTAATCATTTTTACATTCATCCATAATTATTACAGCACCTTACTCTTACAATACCAAATACACATTTAAACTTCAACTGATGATATAATTTAAATATATCAATATATCTGTTATAGGTTGAATTAGACTCCCTAAAAATTATATTAGGTCCTAACCCCCAAGACCTATGAATATGAGCATATTTGGAAACATGGTCTTTCCATATGATCATGTTAAGATGAGGCCATTAGGGAAGTCCTAATTCAACACAATTGGTATTCTCATAGAAACGGAAAATGTGGATACAAGGACAGATACCTGCAGAGGGAAGATGATGTAAAGACACTGGGAAAATGACATTTACAAGCCAAGGAATGCATGATGCTACTGGAAGCTAGAAGTGAAGCTAGAAATTGGATAGATTATTTCCTCACAGCTCTCAGGAGAAACCAACCCTAAAAACACCTTGATTTTGAACTTCTAGACCCCAGAACTGTGAGACAATAGATTTCTGTTTTCTGAGCCACCGGTATGAGATACTTTATTACAGCAGCCACGGGGCTCTAACACGATATCAACTATAAGAAGCTTTTATACTCTAAGTCACCTGAAACACTATATATTAACAAGTTCAAGTGGCATGCTTTCTTATTTTATTGATGTTACTTATGCTCATTCTATTTCATGATAACCTATAAGATCACATGACCAATGGTCTCACATAAGTTCAGGGGTGCCAGAAACAACACTGAAGTGGCTATTTGGATTTCAAAATGCCAATGACAAAGCCAATTTGGAACAAGTAGTGAAGCAAAAGCTAAATGCTGGTGTATCCCTATTTATCATCATCTATTACTCTACATAGTTTTACTTTGTGTATAATCTGTCTTCCTGCTATTCCTATTAGAATGTAAGCACCATGGTCCTGCCTCAGCCTCCCGAGTAGCTGGGACTACAGGCGCCAGGAGGGCAGGAATTTTTTTTGTCTGTTTTGCTCACCACTGTATTCCCAGTGGTAGAACTATGCCTGGTACATAATAGGTATTTGTGATGGTTAATATTATGCATCAACTTGACTAGATTGAGGGATGCATAGATGGCTGGTGAAGTATAGTTCTGGGTGTGTCTGTGAGGGTGTTGCCAGAGGAGATTGACACTTGAGTCAGTGGACTGGGTAAGGAAGACCCACTCTCAGTGTCAGGGGGTACCATTCAATCAGCTGCCAGCGTGGCTAGAACAAAGCAAGAAGATGGGATAAGCAGTTTCCTGAGTCCTCTCGCTCTCTCTCTTCCCATGCCATGCCTAATACTTGGCTTCCACTCCTCCTGCCCTTGGACATCAGACTCCAAGTTCTTTGGCCTTTGGACCCTGGCACTTGCACCAGCAGCCTTCCAGGGGCTCTTGGGCCTTCAGCCTCAGACTAAGGATGGCACTGTCAGCCTCACTGGTTTTGAGGCTTGTGGACTTGGACCAAGCCACACTGCCAGCTTCTCTCTTTCCCCTGCTTGCAGACAGCCTATCATCGGACTTCACCTTGTAATCATGTGACCCAATTCTCCCTAATAAACTCCCTTTTCTATATATCCTATTGATTCTGTCCCTGTAAAGAACCCTGACTTATTACAGTATTTAATAATTATTTGTTCAAAGAATCAAATAAATCTCCAAGCAAGAGTCTAACAATTGAAAATCCTCTTAATCATGCTCTAGCTATTTTCTTTTTGTCATGTCTTTGTTTCTTCCTTCAATCTACATGGACATAGTTGTTGTCCTTTTCAGAGGAAACAGGGAAGCCCTGTAACAAAAATGTACACTCATTTGCCAGTTCCCTAACCATAAACTGCAGAACTAGGTCCACCATACAGAAACTCCCAAGAGAATCAATTATTTCAATACGGTTCTCAACCTGCAATATTCCTGGATGAGAAATTCTTTCAGATGGACAGCAAGAGCTACAACATAGAGTTGGAAGTGCACAGGCCTGGAAGCCAGACTGAACTTGGTTAGGAACTCACTAATAGCACTAAAAATCTCTGAGTCACAGGTTCCTCCCATAAAATGAAGGGAAAAATGCTTCCTTCGTAAGTTGTTGTACTGTTAAACAGGATGTATATAAAGCCCTTACCATTATGTCTGGTAAGATGAAAAATCCAGGCATGAATCTAAGGAGTGATGCTATTAAAGCCAGTTGAAGGGAATCCAGTTCTGTCAAGAGAAAATATATACCATCAATGAATTCCTGAAAGTTTACTGTGTGATTTCTGGCTTTACCCTAAAACTGTTGTAAGCAAAATCTTTGTAGTCTTCACAGTGAGGGCTATTTGCCTCAGAGGTTGGAGGGGGATTAGGGTTTTCTTCCTGCAGTTTCTAGAGACTGCATAGAGATTGCTCCATGTTGAATGGTGACATTAGCTGAAGCAGCATTTAGCAGTTCAACACATGGTTGAGTAAAGCCTGGGGAAGAATTAGATGATAGCATTTCAAGGGGAAATTGCCAATGGACAAAAATAGCAAGGAGGCAGGGCAGCCTAGGGTTTAGCAGTAGAATTTTTAAAGAGGCAAAGTCACACAGTCCTGTTCTTTTCAACAAGTATTCTCCTGTGAGCCAGCTCTTTACCTCCAATCAGTGCTGTAACAGCTAAAGGTTTTAGCCTTTGAAAGAGAAAGCAATTGCTATGAACAAGGCTGAACTAACTAACATTTAATGCTGCACTTGTCATTTCTTCCATTCAAACTCTATGGTGCAAACCCCGCCTAATGCCAGAACCAGGTATTACACAAAGCTACATTTGTAGATGTGGTATTTACTACCATAAGAAGCTCCAAGAGGAGAAAGGTCTATAAACTACAGCTCCCACTTTTGCCACCATGAAAATGAATTCCATAAACTAACAATAACTTGATTATCCAATCTGATGATGATTCAAGCATCCCCACTGCTCACTTTTGGCCCTTTAATAGTTTTGCAAGGCTTCACAGAGGTTATGCATTAGCCAAAAAATATGAAATTTGAATGAATACATTCTGCTATTTATTAGCAGCTCCAAAGAGGTTTTTAATAGGGGTCATTTCTTGAGTTCTTCTTTGCTCCATTTATTAATGGAGACATGACTGTTATCACCAAAAGTCAGATGCGGCAATTTTACATTTCACTTCCCCTTGACCCTTAGCTTTTGGAAATGGTTTTAGGGCCAAGCATTAAAGTATGAGCTAACACCAGCAAGATAAAATTACTAAGTATCTTAAGACAAGTGGCTTTTGTATTCTTTCCCTCTAGTACCTCATTAAAAGAAGTAGCCTATGTGAAGTCTCTAGCATTGGCGTGGCGCCTAGCAAGTACTAAATGAGTGTTAGTTTACATTCCCAAGTGCATTTTGTTTTCCCTCCCCAAATCTATCATCTCATTTTGTTCTCCACATCTATCTCTTCCAGTAACTGTCCTTATTGCTAGAACATCTAGAAGGGACTACTACTAGGATCACTACTTTCTCATTTCCAATCCAACTGAAACTTACCTGGCTTATATACCATTTATTGAGAGCAGGGTCTTTGCTTTCCAAAGTACCACCAAGTTAATCTGATAAATTGTATTATGGTTATTCAGAGAAACAGTAACAACAGTATATACACAGTTGTCCCTCAGTATCTGCAAGGGATTAGTTCCAAGACCCCCTCCATCCCCTACAGATACCAAAATCCACAAATGTTCAAGTCCCTTATATCAGATGCCATGGTATTTGCATATAGTCTAAGCACATCCTCCCGTATACTTTAAACCATCTCCGGGTTAAGTATAATACCTAATACAATGCAAATGCTATCTAAATGGTTTTTATACTGTCTTAAAATTTGTATTATTTTTTATTGTTGTATTGCTATTTTTATGGTTTTTCCACAAATATTTTCGACCCACAATTGGTTGAATCCATGAAGGTGGAACCTTCGGATATGGAGGGTCAACTATATAAATATATAAGAGAAGATTTATTATGGGAATTGGCCTGCAATTATGGAAGACGAGAAGTTCCACGATATGCCATCTACAAGCTGAAGACACAGAAAAGCTAGTGGTGTATATTGGTCTATTCTCACATTGCTATAAAGAAATACCTGAGACTGGGTAGTTTATAAAGAAAAAAGGTTTAATTCACTCATGGTTCCACAAGCTGCACAGGAAGCATGATGCTGGCATTTGTTTGGCTTTGGGGGAGGCCTCTGGAAACTTACAATCATGTCAGAGGGTGAAGGGAGAGCCAGCACTTCACAAGGCTAGAGCAGAAGAAAGAGGTGCCACACACTTTCAAATGACCAGATCTCAGAAGATCTCACTCACTATCATGAGAACACCACCAAGGGGGAAATCTGCCCCCATGATCCAATCACCTCCCACAAGGGCACACCTCCAACACTGGGGATTACAATTCAACATGAGATGTGGGTGAGTACACAGATCCTAACCATATCACGGTGTAATTCAATCCAAGTCTGAAGACCTGAGAACCAAGGGACTCCCAGTCTGAGGCTGAAGGCCTGAGAACCAGGAGCTCTAATGTCCAAAGGCAGGAAAATATGGATGTTCCAGCTCACAAAGAGAGATAATTTGACTTTTCTGTGTCTTTTTCATTTATCTGAGCCCTCAGTGGCCTGGATGATGCTACCCACATTGTTGAGGATGGAGCTTCTTTACTTAGTCTACTGATTCAAATGCTAATCTCTTCCAGAAACACCCTCACAGACACACACAGAAATCATATTTTACCAGCTATCCAGGCATCCCTTAGCCCAGTCATGTTGACACACTAAAATTATCATGTACATTATTCATATTAAGATGAAAATAGTGAAGTCCTAGAAGCAGGCAGAGAGGGTGTTAGTACCTCTTAATAAGAAATAACATGCCTAGTAGGTAAGAGCTTCTTTGAATATGGGGAAAGGAGAACTGAAAAGAATTTGGGTTAATTGAACTCACCAAGCGTTAAAGAATTATGTATAACAAAGAGAAATTAAATATATATTCCTTAGTATAATCACCAATACTTTATACTCAAAGAGAATATAAATATCAAAGTAGGGCTTCATGTTTTCAGTAATGGTGTATAAGGTTATTCAGATAAAACTATCCTTTGAAAACAGAAATTAAAACCCTGGATAAAATTGTTTTAATCACCTTAAATGCATCAAAATAGCTAAACTCAAAGACTAAATTTTAGGTGAAAGATCCAGAGAGATAAGAGTATTACTATGCTGGGCACAGTGGCTCACTCCTGTAAACCCAGCACTTTGGGAGGCCTGGCCAACAAGAGGACACCCTGTCTCTACTAAAAATAGAAAAATTAGCCGGGCATGGTGGTGCACACCTGTAGTTACAGCTACTCAGGAGGCTGAGGCAGGGGAATCGCTTGAACCCGGGAGGTGGAGGTTGCAGTGAGCCGAGATCGTGCACTCTAGCCTGGGCAAGAGAGCAAAACTTCCTCTTAAAAAAAAAAAAAAGTACTAATAGAGCACCAAAGCCACTTATGCCCAGAAGGCATTTGCTTATGCTATACTTGGATATTGATTGAGAGGGGATAAAAATCAAGGCCCATGGTCGGCCAAGAGTGAGAAGCTTTATAGTACAGTCTCCACATATTAAGCTATGATCACAAAAGGTTACATACTCAGATCCAAAATCAACCCCTGGCTCCTAAGACTGGGAGGAGAAAGTGGGGAGAAGGAGGAAGGGAAGAAAAAGAGAAGGGAGGGAAGAAAAGAGGAGAAGGAAGGAAGGGAGAGATGGAGGGAAGGGAAGAAAAGGAAAGAAGGAAGAAAGAGAAAGCCATTCAGCCAAAGGGAAAAATAGAATCCAGAGGAAATCAAGACAGTGAAAAGAACAGAAGAAAATCTCAAACAGATGTAATTAACATCCTCAGAGAGAGAAGAGAAGCTGTACAACCACAAAACAAGAAGAGAATGGCATTTTAAAATAACAGCCAGCAAGAATAAACCTCTTAGAAGTTAAAATTGCATATCTACAGTTTTAAAAGTCAAATGGTTTAGAAGATAAAGTAAGGACAATCTCCCCAGAAAGTAGAACTTACAAAGAGATGGAAAATAGTAGAGAAAAGACTGAGAAACCTAAGAGAATCAATCCAGAAGACCCAATATTCTGAAATCAACTGTGATTTCAGAAAAAGAGAACAAAATTAGAGGAGGAGAAATTATCAAAGTACTCATATAAGCAATCATCCCAGAAAGGGCACATAAGTCTCTAGAATAAAAGAGGCCTCTAAGAATTCAGTACAACAATTTTCAAAAAGACATATACTAAGGTTTATTATATAAAAATTCAGAACAACAGGAAAAAGACAAGATTCTAACAGGATTAGAATTAGAACAGCATAATCTTTTTTGTTTGTTTTTTGTTTTGAGACGGAGTCTTGCTCTGTCGCCAGGCTGGAGTGCAGTGGCCCAATCTTGGCTCACTGTAACCTCTGCCTCCCAGGTTCAAGCAATTCTCCTGCCTCAGTCTCCCGAGTAGCTGAGACTACAGGTGCCCGCCACCACGCCCGGCTAATTTTTGTATTTTTAGCAGTGACAGGGTTTCACCACGTTGGCCAGGATGGTCTCGATCTCTTGACCTTGTGATAACACCCGCCTTGGCCTCCCAAAGTGCTGGGATTACAGGCGTGAGCCACCATGCCCAGCCCAGAATAGCATAATATTTCTTAACAGGGGATTCTAGAAGACAATGGAGCGATACCTTCACAATTAGGAAAAATGACTTCTAAAGTAGAATTCTAAACCCAGACAAATTAAAAATTAAGTGTGTGGTTAGAATTGTAGATATTTTCAGATATTTATCTATCATGGATCCTTTCTTAGAAAGTTACAGGGGGAAAAATGTGTTCTAACAAAAAAGGGATTAAACTAAGAAAATTGCATGGGATCCATGCAAAAGCTGCAACACAGGGACATAGCAAAGGAAGACTCAAGAGGACAATTGTGCCAGTAGCCTAAAATTTCATCAACTAGAAGAGGATGGAGGCCTTCAAGAATGAGATCCCCAGGAGAAAAAATTCAATAGTTTAGCTTTTCATTTGGAATACAATTTTGATAGGTATGTAACAGATCTGATGGAGCATGCAGAAAAAAATTATGTTTAAAGATAAGGTAATAAAAATTAATACATTATTGACCTCAAGATAAACAAGTTATACAAAAAAGAAAGGTAATCACAGACAAAAATCTGACTCAGTGGTAAATAATATTTATATAATCATAATATAAATATTGACTCAAGTTATAAAAAAAGTGACAAAACTGTATGATAAATGAAGGAGGGGAAGTATATACAGCATGTATATGTGTATGAATAATATAACAAAATTCTCATCTACCATAGCAGGAAGTCAACAGACTTATAAAATTAATGAATCAAAAATATCTCTAAGTATATCACTTAGAAATATGGAAGCATATCAGAAACAGCCATAATTGTTGAAAGTGATTGTCTCTGACTATCAGGCCTATGAGGAGAGAAAGGGTAAAGTAGGCTAGTACTTTTTTATTATAAATCTTTTAATATCTTTTGCTTTTTAAACTATGTACATTGATACAAACAGAAATTTAATTTTAAAATAATTGTAACAGAGGGAAAAAAAACATGTTTCATTTCAATTTAGTTCCTTAAGAAAGAAAAAAATGATACTCAGCATGTCCCAGAACAGATTAACTTCTAAGGTTTTGGGGTTTGTTTGGTTGTTTTGTTTGTTTGTTTGTTTTGTTTTGTTTTGTTTTGGTTTTGGTTTTGTTTTGTTTTGTTTTGGTTTTGGTTTTGTTTTGGACAGGCAATAGTAGCAGAGTAGTTATGAGGTATAAAGTATTTCCCATTCTCCTAGATGATTTGCATAAATTGTTACATAGAATCCTCATAATAACCCTATAGGTAGATATTATCATTTCCTACCAACATAGGAGGAAGCTGAAATGCAGGTTAAACGACTTGTCCATCGCTGTGAAACTGCCATGTGAAATGGTAGAGCCAAGATTGAAATTCAGATCTGTCTGTCTCTAAAGTCTGTGCCCTTAACCACCAGGCAATTCTGGCTCTCGGGGCACAACTCCATCTCTTCATCTAGCAGCTCATTTGGGTCCATTTTTCTTACTAAATCCTGTAATTTCTTCCTGGTGGAAGTCTAAAGTTTAGCAGGAGAAAATTTTTCAGCCAAATGTTAAGGAAACAAAATAATAACTCATTATCCCATAATGAAGAAAGACTGTCAAAGTGTTAGGTTTTGTTTGTATTTCCCCAAGAGTTCCATCTGCCCTGGCAGATAGTATTGCTACAGGACGACACTGTGAAGACAGAAATGGCTGGGGAAAGGCAGAGACAAAAATTTAGAAGAGGCTAGCCTCAAACTGTAAGATAGTTTATCTCTCAGCTTCATGGCTTTTCTCTTGCTGTACTTCACCTTTCCCCTGCCACCAACCCACATTCTAACCGCATTAAACAATTTTCAGTTATCTGACCACCACAAATTATGGTGCCTCTGGAGCCTTTGGATGAGCCCATTCTCTCCTTCCTGCCTGCTTAGCTCATGGCATCTCCTTGATGATGCATTTCCTGGCCCACCCAGGTAAAAATGACCACTCCTCCTTTGGCCTCTACTGTATCCTGTGCACTCTTCTATCAACAGACCTATAACACCGTATTGCACATATTTATAAACTTGCATGTTTCTGACTTAATAAGCCACAAGCTCCCTAACAATAGAGAACATGTGTTCAACTCTGTGTCACTAAATATTTATGTGTGTGCAACTATGATCCTTCATTCATAAAGGAAATGTCATGCCACATATATATGCCATTTAAAAATGACCAAACAATGTGCGAACCATGGTTGTCTTTGGGTGGTAGAATTATGTGATATTCATTCTTTCTGTATTTCTAAAGTTTCTGTGATAAACACACATAACTTTGGAAACGAGAAGACAAAAAAAAACTGACTATAAAGCAAAAGATTAATAAACTTGACGACATTAAAAATAAGAACGTCTGTTCATCAGAGACATAATTAAAACAGTACAAAGGTTAGCCACAAAATGAAAGACAATATTTTTACAACACACATAATAGGAACTCCCACAAAACAATAAGGAAAAGGCAAACAAACCAACGGAAAAAAATGAGCTCTCATTAAAAAGAATGAAATCAAGTCCTTTGCTGCAACATGGATGTTTCTGGAGGCCATTATCCTAAGTGAACTAAATTAGAAACAGAAAAACAAATACTGCATGTTCTCACTTATAAGTAGGAGCTAAACTATGGGTACATATGGACATAAAGATGGAAATAATAGATACTGGGAACTCCAAAAGCGGTGTGGGTAGGTGGGGCAAGGATTGAAAAATTATCAGGCACAGTGTTCACTATTTGGGTAATGGATACATTAGAAGCTCAATTCCCACCAGTATACAATGTACTCATGCAACAAACATGTGCCTACATGTACCTCCTAAATCTAAAATTAAAATTATAATGTTTTAAATGGGCTTAAACAACCACTTCAAAGAAGAGGAACTGAAATGGCCAAAGAATGTATGTATATGCATGTGTATGTATACATGTGTAATATATTTTTACGTATACAGATATACACATACTTGATATTTCAATGAAAATGTGGTTAAAGTCACCAGTAATTCAAGAAAATGCAAATTAAAGCCATACTGAGATATCACATCAGTTTGACAAAAAATTTTAAGCACTAGAATACCAAGTGTTGCAAGGATGTAGATTAACAAGAACTCTTACACCCTGCTGGTGAAAGTATAAATTGGTTCAACCACTTTGGAAAACAGTTTAGCATCATCTATTAATAGTAACATGAAGAAATGCATGCTTCTTTAATCAGGATATATACACAAGAATGTTCATTGTTCATAATTGCCCCAAACTAGAAATAACTGTCCACCAACAACAGAATGGATAAATTGTGGTATAGTCATACAATGGAATGTTACACAGCAATAGCAATTCACAAATTAGTTACCACACAAGAACATGAAGCTTAGAAACACAATGTTGAACAGAGAAAGCAAGACAGAAAAAAATACATAGAGTATGATTTCATTAAAATAAAGTTCAAAAACAGGTAAAATATGGTTTAGGGACATGTACACAGATAATAAAATCATAAAGAAAATCAAGAAAGTTATTCCTATAAAAAAGCAGGAGAGTGATTACATCTGGTAGGGAGAGAGATAAAATGATTGATGGAAAGGACATTTGGGAGGTTTCTAGGGTACTGATAATGTTTTCTTTCTTTGTGTAGGTGGCAATTAACATGGGTGTTTGCTTTTTTAAAGTATAAATATAAAAATATATCTAGAAAAGCATAACCTGTACAAAATTTCTCTAAAATGATTTTTTAAAACTACAAAAGGTCCTATATGCTGGCAAAAATTAACCATTTAAATTTAGGGACGTGATGCCCCAGAGGCCTAATGTTAAATATAAAATTAATCCAAACACAAGTGATATGAACCTAAGTGGGCTAAAAACTGTATTCAGCACCTCTCCCCATTACTGCTCTTTAATCTTTATCTCCTCAAAGAAGCCTTTGCCATTGTTCTTGCAATTGCTAATTTCTTGCTTTAGAACATTTCAGCTAAAGTCTGAACTCACCTTTGCGTAGTCCTAGTTTCCTGGGTACAATAAGCAAATGGACCCTGATAGATTAAATTTCCAATTTTAGAATCTTTTACCTATGGCCTGACGTGCCAGAAAATCTGGCCATAAGCTATTTTGAATATCACAGGCATGATAAGGCCCAATCCCTTTTGTAGTATGTGGGTGGCCGCAGTGATGGAAGTAAGAGATTTGGAGATTTGTTTATTTATTAATATTGTAAACTTGGAATTATATATGTGTGTATATATAGTAGATACATATATAGTGGATATATATAAAGTGCATATATATATAAAGTGGTGGCTTTATGCAACAGAAATCTGCTCACTTTATATATATGTTTACATATCATATATATAATTTTTATATTATATATATAAACAGCTGGGATTGTGTGTGTGTGTGTGTGTGTAAAATATAAAGTTGGGGTTGATAAAAACTTTGTTGAAATTTTTTCTATCAGAGTCAGGCTGGCCCTGGTACATTGCCTGACTCCAAGTTGTGGCCATGAAATGCGGCCCATAGAATCTGCTAAAATCTGTGTGTCAAACTACCTCTGCCTCTTCATATTAGCCTCTAGCTTAAAGGTGCCCATCCAATAGATTGGCTAGATTCCACTTACTTGACCTTAGCTATTGCTTCCCCAAATCTTTTCCACTAAGACTGAAAGGTTGCAGAAATTAACCAAAGCAGTCTGTGGACATATTTAGTTTGGTCAGCATAGAATATTACAAGCAATTGAATTTTATTGCCTTTAACCAAAGCTCAGCCTCTTGAATTCCCAATTTGAACTATCCTCCTCTATAATATGAATCAACAGTGTATGCCTTCTTGGCCCCTTTGGCATCTGAATTTGCAAACCACTTTAGGGGCTGTTGATCTAGCTTATCTTCTACTGAGAAAAAAAAACGGTGGGGGGGCCGGGTGCGGTGGCTCATGCCTGTAATCCCAGGACTTTGGGAGGCTGAGGTGGGTGGATCACGAGATCAGGAGTTTGAGACCAGCCTAGCCAGTATGCTGAAATCCCGTCTCTACTAAAAATACAAAAATTAGCCAGGCATGGTGGCATGCACCTGTAGTCCCAGCTGCTTGGGAGGCTGAGGCAGGAGAATCGCTTGAAGCTGGGAGGCAGAGGTTGCAGTGAGCCAAGATCACGCCACTGCACTTGAGCCTGGCTGACAGAGCGAGACTCTGTCTCAAAAAAAAACAAAACAAACAAAAACAAATAAACAAAAATACTGGGATGGGGGCTTATTTGTTTCCTGTACCTGCTGTAACATATTGTCACAAACTTGGTGGCTTTATGCAACAGAAATCTTCTCATTCACTGGTAGTTCTGGAGGCCAGGAGTCTGCAACTAGCATCATTGTACTAAAATCAAGGTGTCAGCAGGACTGCCCCCTACTCCAGGGGCTTTGGGGGAGAGTCTGTTCCTTGCTTCTTCCAGGTTCTGGTGGCTGCCAGCATTCCTTGGCTTGTGACTGGATCACTCCAATCTCTGCCTCTGTCTTCACATCACCTTCTCCTCTGTGTGTGTGTCAAATCTCCCCCGATTATCTCCTATGAGGACACTTGGGATGGCATTTTGGGACAACACAGATGATCCATGATTTTCTCATCTTAAGATCCTTAATGTAAACACATCTGCAAAGACCCTTCTTCCAGTGGGTTCCAGAAATTAGGACCTGATATCTTTGGGGCCACCACTCAGCCCACTATAAGGTCCAAATATTAAATTCCACCCCATCCCCTTGTGGTACGTTCTTGCTATTCACTCTGCCAAGAACAACAGAGCCAGTTTTCTTACAATCTATCCATGAATCATCTACACTGTACCCATGAATCATTTTTTTTTATAATTTCAACTTTTACTTTAGATTCAAGGGGTACACGTGCAAGTTACATGGGTATATTGCATGATGCTGAGGTTTGGGGTATGATTGATCACATCACCCAGGTACTGAGCATAGTACCCAACAGTTTTTCAACCCTTTTCTCCCTCTCCTTCCACTATTCATCTATAGTGTCTATTGTTTCCATCTTTATGTCCATGAGTACCCAATATTTAGCACCCACTTGTAAGTGAGAACCTGCAGTATTTAGTTTTCTGTTCCTGCATTAATTTTCTTAGGATAATGATCTCCAGCTGCATCCATGTTGCTGCAAAGGACACGATTTCATTCTTTGTCATGGCTGCATAGTATTCCATGGTGTATATGTACCACATTTTCTTTATCTAATCCACCATTAATGGGCACCTAGGTTGATTAGATGTCTTTGCTGCTGTGAAAAGTGCTACACCAGGAATCATCTTTCCCAACTCCTAGGCCAGTAGTATCCAAATACTCTTGATAGTATGTTTTTATCAGAAAATAAATTGTTTGGAAACAACTATTAAAATTTAAAATGTACCTTATAAAAAAGAAATTAAGCATGCTCCCCCAATATGTTGTTTATAAATTATGTTTGCCCATATATCACTGGACTATTATATTATCATGCATATAAACACGGGAATTTTTAAGATGAAAGAAAAATAAATATAAATACAATTACTAACATTTTCTTCCAACACCCAAATGAATGATCTTGTCAGCTCTCCAGGGTACACACATCCCACTACCGAAAACACTCTTGTATATCCTTGCTATCCAAAATTCCAAGAAAGAGCTTCAAGGACTGTTGGTTATGATAGGAAAGCAGAATGAGTCCTGGACTCCTCATTGTAGCTTTATACACAGCAAGTCAGCTTGCATCTTTGTGATATATTTTGGGGTTTTGAAAATGATTTCAATGGGAAAAAATGTTCCTCTGCAAAAAAAAAAAAAAAATTACAAAAAAAATAATAATAATAGGTTTGAAACCCACTTCTCTGGAGCACTCTCTTTTGGTGTGAGCCTCTGGGCGGCCTTTCATGCAGGTGGCACATGACATCACTCGGCCCCAGCTGTTCCTTATTAACTCAGCCTCTCAGTGAAAGATACAGCCTTTTACAATTTGACTTTTTTAAGGAGACAGCCCATTTTGCAAATCAACCAAACACACTAAGCACAGTTAGACCGCCACATTCCATAAATATAAATTTGACAGATAAATTCCGTGTTTTCACAGCCTCTGCTAAGACATGGATCAATCTGAAGTTCTGAAGGACACCAGGCTTGGCAAAAAAGCATCCCTATTTTGTCACTCTAAAGGAAATGCAGCCAAGTCAAATGCACCCAGAGGGTCAAAGCTCAAGAATCATCCAGGAGCCTATAACCCTCACTGAGGCCTCTAAACAATTTCCCACATGAAAGGACTTTGTAAAAATGTTCTTTGCCTGCTCGTAATGCCTAATTAGGCCCTGACCATGAGGCTAAGAGGTGGAAAAGAAAAGCCAGGACGCCTGCAGGCTGCCCCTTGAGTTCACAGCAAAATGACAGGCAGTGTGCGTGATCCAAGGGGAAGAATCTGACAGTCACACTTCAGTCTTTCAGCCACATTTGTTTTTTACATGGGGAGGTTGTGGCATCAATAGTGTCATCTTCTAATAGAAAGGACAACTACATATAATGCATAATTGCCGGTCTGAATGACTTGTTATTTTGACTGCCTATTCTAAAATGTCTATAATTGCTTCCAATGAGACTTTGAATAAATGATAAGTCAGCACAGGCAATCACTGGTGGAGGCATAACACGGCTATGGAAAACTTAGTACAAATTATTTTGTTATGTGTCAATTTCCACCAATTCCTGATTATGATCACAAGGCATTTGTACCGCTTTGTTGGGTATTTCTTCCAACTGTGTCCCACTTAAGCAACAGAAGGTGTATCACATGTAGGTGTATAAAAGACATGGCAGTTTATTTTCAAGGGCAATGAGCAGAAGCTGACTGAGCCTGATAAATTTGTTTTACAGAATTTTAGCTTGTGCCAAATCCTGGCCCTTTTAGTAAAACAAAACAAAGTAAGGTAGAAGCACACCTCGCCAAGAGTTATTGCCATCTCTCCAAATGAACTTTTTCCCCCTCATATGCTTGTTTGCCAAGTCCTAAAATAACAAATCACTTCTTTATAACAAAATTGTCTCCCTGGAATAATAGGCTTCAGTGTGAGTTCTGATAGAGCAATAGCTCCTCTAAATGACAGCAAAGGCTTGCAGCAGGGATGCAAGGCACATCTATTTCAGGGCTTCCCATTAGAGAGAAAAGCAGTTCAGTAAGAAATGAAGTCATTTCCTGACTCATTGGGATGCCATGTTTAAACCACAGTTTTCTGCCTGAGGATACAAAGGTTGGAAAAATGTAGCTGAGCCTAAAAGGGGTGAATCATCCCTTCAGGATTCAGAAAACCAACTTTTTAAGGTCCTTCACCCATTACTAGAACATACTAGATAGGGAAAAGGCTTAGCAACAGCCTCCATCTATTCCTTCATAGCAGGAATAAGGTTCTCCATCTTATACCCTTTGTTAAAGACAGTTTCATAAATGATCAGTTTGCATATAATTAAATGTTTAAGTGTAGGAGCAACAGAAACATGTCAATATTTAGGCATCATAAACATCAGGAGATGGAAGAAAAGATAAATACAAAGCTTATTTGATTTTTGTATGTTTCTAAATTAAGTTAAAATACCAAAAAAATATTTTTGTGAAATGATACTTATAAAGCCATCATATCATATACTTTAAATTTACATTATTTTATGTCAATTATACCTCAAAAAAACTGGAAAAACTAAAATGAAAATTGCTATTTTTAAAGGATGATACACAACAATTTATTAGATTGGTGCAAAAGTAACTGCAGTTTTTGCCATTACTTTCAGTGGCAAAAACCGCAATTACTTCTGCATCAACCTAATAGTAAGGGTTCGAAGGATTTATTTTACTAGAAAAATTTTCAATGTTCAGTCTCACTAGTAACCAAAGATAATTTTTATAATTTATAAAAATGATGAGATACCATTTTAACCTATCAAATTAGCAACAGTTGATGAAATTAGCAGGGGTTGCATAATACTCAGAGCTGGTAAGGAACTACAAATTGTTTCAACTTTCCAGAAGGTAATTGGGTAATACATATCAAAAGGTTTAAAAATGTTCTCACTCTTTAAATCAGTAATTCAGCTTCTAGGAATCTATCCTAAAGCAAAAATCTGATATTTGGCCAAAGATATATTCACAAAACTGTAATTACAGTCTTGTTTAGAGTGAAAATCTCAAAAAGTCACTTAAAGGACCAACAGTAGGAAAAAAAAATATTATTGTGGAACACTAAAACGATGGAGCATCATACAAATTTAAACTATATTTAGAGGTTATCTTTAATAATAAGGAATCATACCAATGAAAAGAGCAGTGTGGAAAATTACATACATAGGAAGAAAAAATATGCAAAGGAATCCCTACTTCGGTATCACTCTGGCAAATGGGCAGAAGGATCTTCCCCATCTTAAATAAATCTTGTCATTATCAATGTCATATTAATGTATTCACACAGTAAATCTTTGAAGCCCTTGTAATATTTCTTGATGAACTTGAATCTATAAGTATCAGCATAAATTTCTCAAAGAACACTAGAGTGAGCTGTCTCTGCTGGCTGATCCTGCCTCCAGGTCTCTGGAAGCCTACAGTCAATGACAAGAGGGCAGTGTTAGGAGCAGCCAGCCTGAAGACTGGCCAATGGATCACAGTTACCCTTTCAGGAATACTTTGACTGACCTTGAGTATTCCCATAGATGCCAAAACTCAGTTGAATGGATCCTTATTGAATGTTGGCTGGTGTCTTATAAAATATTAAATATTAGATGGAGATAGGAGGAGAAGTATCAAAGAAAGCTACACAAAAACAAACCAAATCCAGAGAAGCAAATTGATGAAGGGCTAAGAAACGTAGTAGAAAAGAAAGAGGAAAATGCACAGAGGGCAGTGAACTATGGTTTCCTCAAAATTATTGAATTATAGCAAGCTATTTTACCAATTTTTTTAAATGCAGTTAATATTTCAAAACACAGCTCTAGAAATTGTATTCTTTAACAATGATCTACTGACTGCTTTTCATGTGTCAGGCACTGGTAAATGAGTCAATGCACATCGTGAAATATTTGTATTAATTTATTTAATCCTTACAGTTGCTTTATGGGAAAAGTATTTCTATTGTCCCCTTTTATAGAAGAGAAGAAGCAAGACCCAGAGAGCTTAAATAGCTTGCACAAGCTCTCACAGCTTTTAGGATGAAGAGTAGGGAACTGATTCCAGGGCCCTCTGGCTCTAGGTCTTCATTGCTACATATATGGTCTCTATCTACTCAAGTCACAATGGTACCATCTTTTGAAGTCCTATAGTTCTTACCATCAGTCATGCATATCTAAGATCAAACATTTACAGTTTTGCATGTTTGTTGCATTTTCGTGTTAGTACAGCACGTCTTCCCAACTAGACTGTAAAACATTGAATATAAGAACTGTAAATAATACTTCTCTATAATCCCCACAGTACTTAGCACTATTCCCCACTCATTAAGTAAGATTTAATTGGACCTTCAGCAAAGAAATAACGTTCAAAACAACTATTCTGATCGTTTTGCAATCAAATAAACTCTACCAACGTTCTTTGCTAAGAAGCAGTCATCTTTTGAGATTGCTGGAAATTTAAGTTTAGAAAAAAGAAGCTAATGCTTTTTATCTCATTCTATTCCTTTTGACTGATGAAACCAAAAATAATCACTTTGCATCTCCAAAGTGCTCCACCCCCATGAAGGCAGGGGAAGAGTGAGCCATCGCTAGGACACAAATGTGTTCTGCTCAAGGCAATCAAATAAATCAAGCAACCCCCAAAATACAGTTTAAGCAAAGTGACTCAGACACAGTTCATGTTTTTTGTCACTTACAATCCAAAGTAACTCTGAAACACGAATAGTTTTTAAAGCATTACTCACTTTGCTTTCTCTGATAAAACTAAAATAATCCAATACAATTATCTGAATGGTTATAATTTAAAGATTTAAAATATACACTCAAAACCTAGCATTTCAAATTAGTGCTACTCTTTAGGACAAACTTAACTAATAATAATGATCTGGTATAAAAGTATCCTGCAGAAACTAATTTCCTACCATTTTCTTTTTATTAAGCTAATCTGAAAAAAAAGAGCATTCTTCCATGGGCTGTCCTAGAGAAAGCACAGCATTATAGAAACCATACACCTAAAAACATTGTTATTCAAAATTGAAAGTCATTTTCCTTTCTCACCTAAGAAAGCATTTATTCACCTACTGGAAGATTAAATATAGTTCAAGACCTTTATTTAGAAATAATTGAGTTTCACCAAATCAATAAACTAAAACAATTTCTAACTGTCCTTATCAGTAGCTCAAGGATGACAAATAGGTTTAATAACACATGCCAACTCCTACTGGTTAGTAGTAAAGACCTGGATGCTGTGTTGAGAATGATTCTGAGGCCATATCCAAGAGAAAATATGTTTACATCAATTAGCCATATCAGCAATGCATGTGGGAGAAGAAATACCAGCACCAAGAATTTGTGGTAACTACCATAATTTAGAAGTAAAATACAAACTCTCAATTTGAAATGAGAGGAGTGGGTCAGGGATTTCAAAGGTGTTATTGGATTGTTTGGTTCATTTTAAGAGACAGAATACATTGCTGAGGTAACCCAGATTTATGATGCTCTAATTTAATAGCAATAAAGGAATATGAAAGAAACTGAACATATATTGACAGCCTACTATGTGCCAAGCACTAAATTTGTTGCCTTACCTTAACCACACACTCCCATGGCCATATCTAAGGTTTTTGTTATTACTAATAACAGCTCTCCTCCATTATCTTAATTTTAATCATTCTACTCCCCAAATACCACTTCCTATCTTTCTGGCTTATACCCTCAAGTATTCAGTCTTCCAATAACTTCTCTACTCCACTGACATGTCCAACCCCTGGGTCCCACCACCTTTTCACTGTTCCTCATCTTCCCACCATGTCCTCACTTTCCTCCTTACCCATCATAAACTCCATAGGCCATTATAAATCACTCCCTGAACCATCGTCAACTCTATTGTACCTTTTTCTCTTCATCATAATTGCCTAGCAAAATCACACACTTTGTTAAATCCAGATCTCTGCTGACTCCAGAACTGCCTCCATGTAACCTAAACACTGTCAGAGAAAAATTCACAACCATAATGACTGGTCTCATTCTAAAAGTATAATTACCTCAAGCAGGTCCTTGGTAAGGCTGGCAGCCTCACTGTATTTCCTTCTTCTATTCACTCTCCTGCTAGACATCTGTCTCATACCTCCTCCTCTCTCTTCTCTCTCGCCTCCTCTCTTCTCCTCTCTCAATATCTCTTCCTCCTTTACTCATTCTCCACTGATGAGCTTGTTTCTTGCCTCATGGGAAGCATAGAAAAAATCAGAAGAGAATTCTCATAAGCTCTAACTACCCCATAAACCCACCTAACTGCAGCTAGTTCTGTATGCTCCACTCTCTCTTTTAATGCCATGGATATGCTGTCATTGCTCTGATCAAAATCCAAGTCCTCCACTTGCACACCAAATCTCACCTCTCTTTTTTAATCAAGAACATCTCTGGAGCAATTCTCCCCCTCCCCACATCCTGGCATCATCTATTTTTCAAATCATTCCCACCTACATTCAAACATTCTGTAAAATAGAAATCTTAAAATCTTGTCTTGAACCCATACCCTTCCAAGTGCTGCCCCGTTTTTCTGCTCCATTTTATAGCAAAATTCATTGAAAATTTTCTTACTTTCCATTTTTCTTGCCTGTCCTTCTTGAATCTGCCTTAATCAGGCTTTGCTCCTCGTCCCCACTCTACATATACCAGTGAAAGTGTCCTTGTCCAGGTCACAAATGACCCTTTTATTGCTAAATCCAATGATTGATTCTCAGAACTCATCTCTCTCAACTCATCAATAGCATTTAACACAGTTGGGAGTCCTCCTCTTTGAAAAGAAAAATTATCTTCATCGGCTTCCAGAATACCAAACACTCCTGAGTTTTTTTCCTAACTCACCAACCACAATTTCTCAATATCCTTTGCTGGTATCTTCTCACCTCCCTAATCTCTAAATATTCGAGTGCTCCAGTGCCTCATCTATTCTCGATCTAAACACTCCTTTGATCATCTTATTTAGTCTCATGGCTTCAAATACTATCTTTACGTTAATGATTTCTGAATACGATCTCCAACCCAGACCTCTTGAACTTCAGATTATTCGTTCAACAGCCAATCCAGTAACTGCATTGAAATATCAAATATGCATTACAAACTTTTCATGCTCAAAACTAAACTCCTAATATTCCCCCCAAAAAACACTTATCCCATAGTCTTCCCTATCTCAGTAAATAATGGCTTCCATCAATCCAACTGCACATTCCAAAAAAAGGCAAACTTGGGGTTGGGATCATCCTTGAATCCTCTCCTCTCTAGCCCCTCATATCCAATCCATCAGCAAATCCTCCTGACTCTACTTGTAAATCTGACCACTCTGCATCTGACCACTTCTCACCACTTCATGGGCCAAGCTACCATTATCTCTTGTCAGGTCTCCTTGATGGGCTCTTGTCCCACTACAGTTATTCTCAACATAGCAGCCACAGAGATCTTTTTTAAAGAGTAAGTCAAGTCACATCATTCTTCTGCTTGAGACCCTCCGATGGCTTCCTGTCTCACTCAGAAGAAAAGCCAAAGCTCTTTTGGAAGCCAAGACCTTACTGTAGGTCTACATCTACATCTACACTTCCTGTAGACACCTCTCTGACTTCAGCTCTCATGATTCCCCCACTCACTCCACTTGAATCACATTAGCTTCACTGTTCTTTGAACACAGCACTCATCCTTCCATCTCAAGGCCTTTGCACATGCTATTCCCTCTTCCTGGAATGCTTTTTTAATTTTTCATATTTATTTTTTTTGGGGGGGAGACAGAGTCTCGCTCTGTCGCCCAGGTTGGAGCACAGTGGTGCGATCTTGGCTCACTACAACCTCCACCTCCCGAGTTCAAGTGATTCTTCAGCCTCAGCCTCCCGAGTAGCTGGGATTACAGGCACACGCCACCACGCCCAGCTAATTTTGTGTGTGTGTGTGTGTGTGTGTGTGTGTGTATTTTTAGTAGTGATGGGGTTTCACCACATTGGCCAGGCTGGTTCAAACTCCTGACCTCATGATTCACCCACCTCAGTCTCCCAAAGTGCTGGGATTACAGGCGTGAGCCACTGGGCCCGGCCCTAGAATGCTCTTTATACAGATATCCACTCTTTGCCTCTTTACCCTTGTAAGGTCTTTGCTCAAATGTTGTCTTCTCAATGAATTCTGAAAAAATTCTGGCATGCCCTTTACCCTACACTGTTTTACTTTTTGCCAGAGCATTTTCACCATCAGACATACTATTTATTTTATATATGCATTTGTTTGTCTTTCTACCTCAACCAGAATGAAAACTCCATGAAGACAGAGCATTTGAACTATTGATTGATATTTATCCAGAGCCCAGAACAGCATCCATTACAGAATAGACAGTAAATACTTGTTGAATGCTTGAAGGAATAAATGTTTACCTCATTTTATCTTCACTTACACCCTATAAGGCAGGTATTATTATCCCTACTTTACTGATGCAGAAAGTGAAGTTCAAATAGCTTGAATAATTTGTCCAATATCATAAATCTAGCAAATACAAGAATCAAAATTTGATCCCCACACCAACTTTCAAAGCCTGTCCTTTTTCTCATGACACTGAAGAATCAAGTATTTATCCTGCCTTTCTTATATGAACTGTGTCACTGAGTAACCAAATGTAGATGAAGGGAAGGGTCATTTATTGAAGTATTCCAACTAACAAATGAAGTAGAAATTAGAGAATTAGAACATAACTATTCTGCAGTCACTACTCTAAGCATTGAGCATCAAAGGCTGCTAACGTCACAAAAATAGAGACATCCAGACATATGTGCTTGCTGATGAATCATACCATCCTCAGTCTTGTCAAAAAAAATACTGAATCTGAATCTGAACAAACCTCTAGATTGGGGATTTTTCAACCTCAGCACTAATGACATTGAGAGGGGACTACTGATTTTCTGTGGGGGGAGCTGTCCTGTGCATTGTAGGATGTTTAACACGATCCCTGCCCTCTACCCACTAGATGCCAGTAGCACACCTACTCCTTTTCAAAAATCAAAAATGTCTCC
This sequence comes from Colobus angolensis palliatus, assembly GCF_000951035.1. Taxonomy (NCBI): domain Eukaryota; kingdom Metazoa; phylum Chordata; class Mammalia; order Primates; family Cercopithecidae; genus Colobus; species Colobus angolensis. The sequence goes on along the minus strand of NW_012114489.1, from coordinate 3,280,253 downwards.
AAACACTGCCAAATGTCCCCTGCAAATCACCCCTGGTTGAAAACCACTCCTCTAGTCACAACTAGCATTCCACAGGTAAAACAGAGGAACATGTTAAACTAAACTACATATATACAATCAGCAAAATACAGACTGTGGGAAATGTCACACATCAAATGACCCAGTTTCTTCAACAAACAAACTTCCAGGAAAAGAGGCAGGGGAGAAGGGGAATCTTTGGATCAAAATATATAGAGAAGACATTTTTTTTAACCAGGCAAAACTAAACTATAGGGTTTACAGGTACACAGTTGGGTGATAAAATTACAAAGAAATGGAAGAAAGCGATCGCTGCAAAAGTCCAATAGGGAGAAGGGAGGTGGTTGAAGTTGGAATGCGACACTTGGTTGGCCTTGGGGCTTCCTAGGTGACATGAGATTCTATTTCTTAACTTCTTGACTTGGGTGGTGTTTAAAAGGGTGTTGACCTTATAATAATTCATTAAGTTTTATGTTCATTTTATCCTGTTCTCTGTTTCTTTTTCCAGTAGAAAAAACACATAAATAAGTGAAAACTATAATAAATAAACAGAATAATCTGCCTTCCATTCTACTTCAGTTGAGCTGAAGTTCTGTGGGAACTGTCCTTGAGAGGAGAACTTTGAATTTATTGAGTTCGGGTCGATGTTTATGTTCCCTCAGCCCAGAGGTGTAAATCCTCATCAATGCTTCAGAAATGACTTTGGAAATCACAGTAGGACTTACTACAACTCTCCACAAGCCATATGTGTGATGTCCATATCTTGGAGTTGAAGGAACAACTCACATCATATCAGCAAATACCTACCAGAAAGCCTGTTGTGATCCAGGCGGCCTGCCAGGCACTGTGAGGGAAGCAAAATGCAAAGCAGTGAAGTCTTGGCAGATGTGAGCAAGGCTCATGAGAACTGTGTGGGCTGAGTAGAGATTTGTGGGACGATGACTTTAAGAAGGATTTGCAGGCCCAATAGAGAGACACTCCACAGGTGTACCTCCTTTCTTGCAAAAGATACACTCCTGAAGAGTTCTGTGGTGATTAAATTTTTATAAATTTGATTATATTTTCTCATTGACTTACATTATAATCAGAGAGTGGCTTTATCTACATTTTGGATTAATCTTCAACTGGCGATGGCTCCCAACAGTTTAAGTTTCCCTGCTTCTCTGTCAAGTAGTTAATAGTTTATAAACAAACATTTAAAGGCACTATTTAAAGGAACCCTTGAGTGAATCCTTTTGAACAACAAAGGATTCTTTGGTAAGATTAATAAATAATCATTAGATTGGAGGCTCATCAAGCTTTCTTAAAGTACAGCATACCTATACGCAAGACTCCAGTGTCCTTTGATAGGATTTCATTGCAATTATCTTTTTACCTAAGAGTCAGAATCTATTTTATGTGTGTTTTAGGACAACATCTTGCATTACTGGTCTTCCCACTTTTTCCAATAGTATTTGGAGGAACATTTTGTCCAGAAACTCGTGAGAAACATTACTAAATGTAGCTCATATTACTGAGTTGCGTGACGCAATAGGACCTTGGCTTTCAGGCTGCAGTTTAAAAGTACACAGTAAAAACAAAATGCTTCTAAGTCCAGGAGAGAGGTAATTTGAAATGGCTGGCCCACTGGTTGGATTCTCTGGGACAAAAGGTGCTCAAGCTACTCCCCTTAGAACTGCCTCTTGAAAAGTAGGCTGCCTGGAAATCTCAAGTAGGTCACTGGAAAGCTGGAATGAGAATGGAACTCACTGACCCCACCTTTGCCAACCACATCACCACATCTCTACCTTACTCCTCCACACTGCCCTGCCTATCTGCCCACCATGACTCCTCCTCACCTCCGTTTTCCCCATCACCATTCGACTCTTAGCCCTTCTGATAACTTTTCTTGAACAAACCAAAGAAAGATGTTTTCCTCGGTACCAACAGCATTTCACCTTGGTCAAGTCACACTTGGGTCTACTACATGGCAGGAGATTCCCAAGCTGCTAGAGAATGGCAAAATCCTAGGGCTCCTAATGCTCTTCCAGTTGGTATAAGTAAGGTTGCTCTTGTACTTCCCCTTGACTGGAATTTGTGGACTGGTTTTTAACATAATAGCTCACCCTGCTAGTTACACACACCCAAAGAAATGTGACTTATGATGAGTTTCAGTAGGGCTAGCTTTGTTATTTCTAATTCAAGACCCCATTTATTTTGGAGTAAATGGGTAAGGGTTAGTTCACTTTTTTGTCTTTGGTGACAAGAATATAACTTATAATTGGTTTATTTAAAAAACATACTGGAAATAAAAAATGGAATACAGCATAGAAGAATACATCAAGAGTCAGTTTTATTGTAGAGGGAAAAACAATGCTCTTTCCAAATCCATTACTGTCCATTGCTTCTAGGACTGCTTCCTGAGGATAGACACTGCCTTCCTTGCTGTGTTCAAGAAGCTTTATCCATAAGGCATTTATCTGAGTGTAGTTATGGAGCACTTACAAAATTCTACAGCTATTGACAAGCATTTCACTATAGCCTTTGCAGTAGGCAAAATTCTAAGATGACTCCCAATGGCCTATACCCTATTATAATCCCTTCTCCCTGAGCATAGGCAGAACCTGTAAATTGCATCTAACCAATAGCATATGGCAAAGATGGAGGGATTTTGCAGATGTAATTAAATTGCCTAATCAGTTGACTTCATTAATCAAAAAAGATCACACTGAATAAGCCTAACCTAATCAGGCAATGTGTTTTAAAAAGGGTCTAAGAGGTCAGAGACTTGAAGCAGCAGAGACTCTCTGTCTCCATTGCTGACTTTGAAATGCAAGCTTCTATTAATTCTACAGCCTCAAGGAAATGAATTCTGCCAACAACCACGTGAGCTTGGAAGTGAATCCTTCCCTAAGGGAGTCTCCAGATGAGAACTCAACCTAGCCAACACCTTGATTTCAGGCTTGTAAGACCCAGAGCAGAGAACTCAGCTAAACTGTGACAGACTTCTGACCTAAAGAAACTGTAAGATAATAAATGGCTTTTATTTTAAGCCTCTACGTTTGTGGTAATTTGTTATGCAGCAATAGAAAACTAATACAGCCATGAAGAATCGACAATGAAATAAAAGCCTCTGCTAAATGGATCCCTAACCCATAAGAATCAGTGAGTAGATAAACAAAGAAAAAGAACATCACAAACCAGAACATGTGCTTCCACTCTCACCCATCCCCCATCTACCTTTCCATGTCCAAGAGCAAAGGATCTAGAAAAATGGAGACAATGTCTACTTCAGAAAGGTTTTTCCTGCCCCAGCATTGTTGGTTTACTACAGATCATTATTCTACGTCCATTTTTTTCTTGCAAAGAGTCCACATGTACAGCCCTTAAGTGAAAAGAGATAAAAGAACCAAATATGCTTCCAGAGAAATAAGAAAATCCTAACCTCAGTAGGTAACTATAAGTGCCTATGAAATGCATGCAAATATTAAAATCAACCCCCAAGGGCAAAAACAGAACCAAGAATAGCATTGCAGGCAGCAAAGCAACTATTGCCAATGGTGTCCATGGCTGAAAAGAAAAGGCTTAAATGGAAAAAGGAAGACTGTCCATTGCATATATTAGATGCCCAGGATTTGTCTGAAATCCATTTGAATGGATGAATGAATGAGAATTAAAAGGGATTAACATTGCAAAAGAGCAAAAAATTAGAGAAAAATGCAGTAGTGACCAAAAGCCAGGACAAGGTCAGAAAAATTCTTAATGCAAGAAACCATCAGAGTTGACGTAACCATAGAGCAGTGGTTCTCAAAGTGTGATCCCAGGAACAGCAGCATCAGTGTCACCTGGGAGCTTGTTAGAGATGTAAATTATCTGGCCTCACCCTAGACCTACTGAATAAGAAACTTTGATCATGTGGCCCAGCAACTTAAGAAACCCAGGGGATTCTGACACATGCTCAAATGTAAGAACCACTGACCAAGAAAAATGAAGAAATCTTGTGGAAATGGTTTGAAAGAAAAGCCCAAGGGTCTTAACCCTGGCTGCACATCAAAATCAGCTGAGGAACTTTAAAATTACTAATACCCAAGCTGGTCTATCACCAGAGATTCAGATTTAACTACTGTGAGATAGGAACCAGGCATCTAAATTATTTACCAGTTCTCCAGGCGATTCAAATGTGCAGCCAGGACTAGGAAGCTTTAATGTAAAAGGTGAAGCAGTGTGGGAGGACCACATTCAAGACTGCTACATAAACGACCTCTAAAAGAAGGTTGGACTCTTCAGATATGGTGTTCTGCTGCCTTCAAAGTATTCACACATATATTCTCAGCTGTCAACACTTCTATGCTTTTGCACAGGGCATGGAAATTGCTTTTATTCAGCAGCACAGAAAAAATAACCCTTTTCACGGTCCCTGCTCACCTTCTGTGATGGTTTTGTACAAGCAACACTTTCCCTTCCTGCCTTCAGTATATGAGGTGCCCCTAGGAAACAGGAAGAGAAGCTGCACTTTCTTCTATTCATGGTAGAAGCAGTCACCACAGGGTCACTGCCTTACTTGACCCACGGACCTCCCTCAGGCCCCAGTATACACAGGCAGATGTCCCAAGAGGTCTAGATATCCCTTCAACAACTCTAAGCCACACAGTCCCTCAGCTACTCTGAGACCATCTTCTCCTGAACCTGGAAGGCAAATGAGGATCTCCAGCTGAGAGGGACAATAAAAGAGGCTTTCAGGTACAGAAACCCGGGACTGGGATCATGGCAGCCAAGACTTGGAATGTGGCCAGAGCAGAGGCCCCGCAGCCCCAGAAGCACTACTACAGGCAATGTGCTGGCTCCAACCCCATGGCGGACCACACACTGCGCTATCCTGTGAAGCCAGAGGATATGGACTTGTCTGAGCTATACCCAGAGTTCTTCGCTCCACTCACTCAAAATCAGAGCCACGATGACCCAAAGGGTAAGAGAGAAAAGAGAGCTCAGGCCCAAGTGGAGTTTGCAGACACAGGCTGTGGCTATGGTGGCCTGTTAGTGGAACTATCACCACTGTTCCCAGACACACTGATTCTGAGTCTGGAGATCTGGGTGAAGGTCTCAGACTATGTACAAGACTGGATTTGGGCCCTACGTGCAGCTCCTGGAGGTGGCTTCCAGAACATTGCCTGTCTCTGTAGCAATGCCATGAAGCAACTTCCTAACTTCTACAAGGGCCAGCTGACAAAGATGTTCCTCCTCTTCCCCAACCCACATTTCAAGCAGACAAAGCACAAGTGGCGAATCATTCATCCCACCCTGCTAGCAAAATGTGCCTATGTGCTGAGAGTTGGGGGACTGGTATATACCATAACCTATGTGCTGGAACTACAGGACTGGATGTGCACTCATTTTGAAGAGCATCTGCTGTTTGAGCATGTACCTCTGAGGACCTGAGTTAAGACCCCATTGTGGGACATCTAGGTACCTCAACTGAGGAGGGGAAGAATTCCACGTAATGGAGGGAAGAATTTCCCAGCCATCTTTCAAAGAATACAAGATCCCATCCTACTGCCTGGTCACTGACTGCTTACTCTACCTTAGCTGGACCTCATCTTTCAGGGACTAGAGAAAAGAGCAGGAGCCCTGGGTCTTCCCAGTTGAGACTGCTGGAGCTGAGACACAGTACTCTCTCAAAGAAGGTGGGGAGCTACCCAGGGCAGAACCCACTGGTGTTCATGACTACCTCTGGCTCCTCTCAGCTTGTCCCTCCACTCCCAACAGAAAACAAAGCAGCTGACTGAGGTGGTCAAAAGACTTTGGACCATAGGGGATCTTTGGAAGGCTGTGGGGTCTTGCTCTCCCTTAGCACTCCCTTCTCCTTGGGAGATCTCTCCTCAGCTGGAATGAGGAATGTAGTCCATCTAAACTGCTTGCTAGGCTTAAAAGGAAAAAAAAAAGGCTTTCAATTGCTTGGGAGCACATGACCCTCCCCCTCCCAGGGCTCAGCAATAGAGTCATTTCACTGTCTACATAACCTAAGTCCACTTGGGCCAGTGAGGGAGAGGGAACACTCAGAAAAGTTTAAACTTCCAAGATAGAAACTAGACATTTAAATTGTCCAAGAACACCACAGGATCTGTGTGGTGTGGAACACCACAGGATCTGTGATATGCAACATACAAGCAGATTCCCTCCCAGTTCTATGCATGTGCATGAGGCCTTTATGAGTACAGCTAAAGGAGATGCTCCACCACTAAATGGTACAGTAGTGACTTGATTGAGCAGGTTCACACTGCACAGATGAAAAGCAGGAACAAGCAATAATACCTTGTCCCAGAACCTCAGGATGCTGTATTTAATAGATGATAATGACGACAATGATGGTAACCAGATTCACCACTGGAAATTTAAGTTTTCCAAAAAGCTTAAGCAAGCATTCCTTAAAGAGGCTGGGAGAACCTCCAAGCATTTTGGAATCTATAAGCATGTTGCCTCAATAAAAATGCCCAAAAGTAGCCAAGGGGCGGATGCCAGAGCAGGAAACAGAGATAGGGCAGGTGGAGTATCAAGTCTTACAGTTTTTCCAAAACTGATTAGACAAATTCTCATGTTCAGGACTGCTATCTAGAGCAGTGGTTCTCAACTGGGGTTGATTTTGCACCCCAGGGGACACCTGGCAATTTTTGGAGACATTTTTGGGTTTTACAATACAGCAGAAGAGTGCTACTGGCATCCAGTGGGGCAAGGTCAAGGATGCTGTTGAACATCCTATAATGCACATGAGAGCCCACCAACAAAGAGTTATCCAGCCCCCATGTCATTAGCATCAGGATTGAGAAACCCTGATCCAATGAAATGCCCTCTCAACAAACAGCAGAGAAGGAAAATAGTGATGGATTTCCATAAGGCCCAGATTCTACCCACAGTTTCCATTAGCATCCTAGAAGAACAGAGCTTGTTCTCCTCAAGGAGACAGGTAAATTAACCCTGACGGATTATCTCACCCACCCCCTGCTTTCAGGAAACTCAATGTCTAAATCACCAAGGACAAATAATTCTACAGACTCTTATCAAATATATTCACAAATAAAAGCCCCCACAGCATCCCTGTAGCAACTTGTTCCAATGTCTGTCTTCCTAATGGACAAAATGTTAGGCTGAATCATTTGAAATTGCCAACATTTGATGGATTTTGGCCTTCAAAATGGCCATTTCATGGGCTCAACCTAACATTATTCCCTTCAACAAAAATGTGTCCTACTTTTAGAAGCCATTTTCTTGTGTTGACTCTTCAGTCAGCACCCAAACAATGAATTTTGGTGACAATGATACCCGGCCATCTGCTGTCTGGTAGACACTCCTTCCCCACCCACATTCCCCACACCCAGTCTTGGTTGGCTCTTTCTGTAGAAAAATTATTCAGTTTTTTCCACATCAATTGTTACTCTTTTTTTGCACCTTTAGCTATAATTTCATTTATCAGATGGGAAGGAGCTGAAATTAAGTTGTTATATATTGCTATCCACATAGGGCCTTAATACCTGAGCAGACATGAAAGAAAAGCCCAAGGGTCTAGCTTTCTTGGGTCTTATTTTCATATACACTGTGATTTATTTAATATAGGCCTTAAAGAGCATACTTTTAGTTAAAAAACCAGACCTCAACCTCAAATTGCTGCTGTGTACTTAAAAGAAAGAGGAACTCACAGTTATTAAATGGCTGTGAGGTGCCAAGCAGTATGCTACAAGCTTTCATATATATCATCAACTTATTACTAAAACAAGGCTGTAATGAAGAATTCTCATGCCATTTCACAGACCACAAAACTGAGGCAGCTCAACAAGGTTAAATAACGCTTCAGTGCTGGTTTTTATGAGCCATATTTTGCACCTATGTCCATTGGGTACCAGTGCCTACATTTCTACCATTACCCTAAGCAGACTGAAATAAAGGTCTATACAGATTTAGAGTTTCAGAACAACCACTTGAGAAATACCATGGTGGAGCATCCATTTACCAAAAGAAAAAAACACACGTTTCATAGTGTATATGATCTCTCTTAAGATATCAGCATCATCTCCTCTTCTCATTTCAAGATTAAAAAAACAAAACAGCCAGTAAAACTGCCTGTGAGCTTTTTTTTTAAAGCAAGTCTTGCTATATCCGTTTTTAGCTGAAAATATTATTCGTTGCTTTTCATTCAGCAATTTCATAAAAAAACATAAATTCACTGATTAAAGATGAAATCATACGTATTCTTGTCTTCCAAAAACACTGCCTAATGTACTTAAAATTCCCCTCATGTCAAAAGGGGTGGGGAGCAGCAGAAGCGTTTCTGCGCAGGTGAAGGGATGAGCTGCGGCCACCTTGTGGCTAATTGCTGAAGGAAACACTTTTCTGACAACAGAAGGGACAAAGGCAGAATGACATCCCCCTCCTTTGGTCCCTGGCGTCTGCAAACTTGCTTATCATTCTTAATTGATTTCTGGGTGCAGTAAATGGGCATTTATTGAACAGAGCCATACTCTCCATAATGGGAGACAGAGAAGCAGCGGGGCTTCGTCAAGTTCTAGTCATCGTCTTCTTCAAGTTTTGTAGCTTAGGGTGTTCGATGCAATCTATAAGGGGCATTTAAAAGCAAATCAAATGTTCCTCTCATGGCTGCTAAGGAATTAAATTCTGCTCATCATTGGGTATAATTTTTCTTTTTTCTAGAATTGCATGTGTTATTTGCCCACGATCTGAAATAAGAAAATATTGTGTACATTGTACGTGAAACAGTACATACGCCATATTTACAATTACTTATCAGTTTAAAATTTTAAAAAGCATTTCTAATATAAAAAGTATCTCTCAAACTGTGTAGATTAACTTCTTGATTTATATTTAAATATGAATCTTAAGCAAAATAGTGAAAATAATCACCTTGATTTAGTGTTTTTCTCCCATCTGTGAATTGTATATACTTAGGTGAGGACAATAAAATCAACTGAACTGTAAGCTTAGAATAGGCCTGAGGGATAATTTTGCACAGCAGCTTTAGTAATGGTACATTATTACATTGTTGCTTCAAAACACACACACACACACACACACACACACACACTCTCTCTCTCTCTCTCTGACTTAGGAAACAAATGGCCAAAAGGATTCATATTTTACCTTTGGAGGTCCTCAAAGTGTTATTTGGAGTTGATAAGACTTCAACTAAAACCAAGCAGAATCTGCTTTTTTCTGAGGAGTATCAGTAGCGTAACTGTGATTATAAGCAAAATACACTTAAGATATGTATGCAATGACTGCTATTTATACAAAATTTAAATCTGCAAATGGAATCAACATGCTTATGGGTTATTAAAATTGTCTAAATTCTTAGATTCTGTAGAGTACACAGGTATTGACTTACAAATAAATGATTTATCAAGTGATAAAAAAGAATATATTGTATACAAATGTGTAGTACAGTCATCCTAAAGTAAATTCATTTGCTTCTAAATGTCAGTTAGACATAGAGACTCATTGTACCTCCGTGGAAAGTCACTGGTCAGAGGAAATAGAGAATCTGACTTCCACCACACTCCATCACTAACTAGCTACGTGACTTTAACTCATTCATCCTCACTTTCCTTATCTGTAAAATCTGGGATTATAAAATCAGTAGGTTGTCACATACTTTTAGCAATGAAGTGCTTTATTTCCCAAAAAGAGTTTCCAAAACCCTAATACAGCAAAGTGAACAAGAGGCAGCTGCTATGGCTAAATCTGAACAGGCAGGCCAGACCTACCTACCACCACCATCCCCATCCCTCCCTTCCTGCCATCCCAGCCCCTTAACACACTTCTGCAGGATCCTGGATGTCAGAAGTTGAAGATCATTGGACCAAACTATTTCTAACGTCCCTTTGTGCCCTAAGTGTCTATCAGGCTAAACGGCCAAAGTTTTTAAAAGGCAAACATTTTATGAAGACATTTTATAGACATGCTTCCAACCTTTCAGCCTGGAAAAGATTATGCACACTGAGCAATTAGAGAACAATTTAATTCTCTACATTAAGCTATGTGCCCCTAGCTCAGAATACAAGAGAAGGTCCTTTGAAGAGCACTAGATGAATCACTCTTACAAAGTACCCACAGTACTTGTGACCCAGGCAGAATCACTGATTATTTCCTCCAGCTGCCATCCTCATTGGCCTCATGGTAGCCACTGTGCAGGCTGTGTGAACTAGGAACCAGATAAGGCCTGATCCATCAGCGTTGATCTCCACTCAGAACTGTGCTTGTGCTGATGCCTCCTTTGAACCCAGTGCCTTCCTTACTCAACTGACAACAGCTGCCTTTATTAATGGCTGTTTCCTTGCCTGAATGATAAAATGTGTTTGCATTTGCCCTTTAGCCCCAAAACTTAATTATTGAGTGATCTAAGGTGCGGAGAATCATATTATCTTGATGGGCTATGAAGCCCCGATGGAGGACTTAATATGAGAACAAAATTAAATTAACAGAGACTTGATGGAAATTAGCCAGATGCATTCATTAAGAAAGATATCTACCATTGAAGCAAATCAAAAATATTTTTCAAACAAATTATAATTAATTGATTTAATAATTAATTCAAGCAATTTTTTTAACAACAACTATGGTCCAGGCACTGTGTTAGATGCCAAGGATACTATAAAGAGTAAGACATTGTTCCTATCCTCAAGTCACACACTCAAGTTCCCCACTACCACTCATGTAAAGAAATAAGTGAAACAGAGCATGGTAAGTACCACAACTGAGGAAAATAAAACATAGTGGGGCTACAAGGATGAGAGTTCCAAGTTCAAGCTGCAAAGGTTGGGAGAAGTGAGTCCTGAACTAGTTTTTAAAGGATGAAGTGGCAAAGATTGTTTCTCTTTTGCTCATTGTGGCAGAAACCACCAGTGTTCCTCTTCTCTGGGGGAACATGGCCAGGCTCAAATGGTAAGCTTCTCTTGTAGATTGCTGTTAGATGTTGCCACATGACTGAGTTCTGAATGTAAGCTGAAGTGATGTGCACCACTTCCAAACCTGGCCCATTAAAAACCCTCTCACGCTCAACCCTCATCCCTCTTTTCCCATCCATCATTTGGCTGAATGAAAAAAAAACTCCAAGGACTTAGAGGAAAACAGATCCACAAGATGCGAAAAGCTAAATGCATGCCACAGAGCCCCCTCCACACTCTCATCGTTAAAGGAGGTGGCGGGAGATATTTATAGTTCCAGTAACCAAGAAATACTAGCACTGAAAAACTTTGTTTGCCACACATGAGTTTATTCATGAGGTAGTGGGAAACCTTTGAATTGTTTTGTACAAAGAAATAACATGATCAGATTTGTTTTTAAGAAAAAAATCAATCTGGTGGCGATATGGAACATGGTTGGAGAGGTGAGGCAAAAGTAGAAGCAGAGAGAACAAAATAGAGTTTCGTGCCATAGTAAATGAAAGAGAAGATGTGTATTTGAACTAAATCGTTAATCATGGGGATATAGAACAAGGAAAAGGCTTGAGTGACACTGTTAGAAGTAAAGACCCATTAAAACACGGTTGGGGCTGGGCGCGGTGGCTCAAGCCTGTAATCCCAGCACTTTGGGAGGCCGAGACGGGCGGATCACAAGGTCAGGAGATCGAGACCATCCTGGCTAACACGGTGAAGCCCCGTCTCTACTAAAAACTACAAAAAAAAACTAGCCGGGCGAGGTGGCGGCGCCTGTAGTCCCAGCTACCCGGGAGGCTGAGGCAGGAGAATGGCGTGAACCCGGAAGGCGGAGCTTGCAGTGAGCTGAGATCCGGCCACAGCACTCCAGCCTGGGTGACAGAGCAAGACTCCGTCTCAAAAGAAAAAAAAAAAAAAAAAAAAAAAAAACCACGGTTGGGTCAGGTAGGAGAATCAGGAGCCACGTATAACTTTTAGATTCCTGACTTTTGTTAGACTTCATTTACAAGGAAAGGAAACACAAGTAGTGAAGGTTTGGGGGACAGATTGATGAGCATTTTTCATATGCTGAATCCAACATCCAGGCAGAGATATCTAGAAGATAGTTGAATAAATAGTTCTAGAACTCAGAAGAGAGATCTGAACTGAAGCTCAGATTTGAGAATCACTTGATTAACACCATTGAATCTGATGAGGTAGCCCAAGGAGAACATGTAAAGTGAGAAGGTTAAAATCCAAAGAATATTTAAGAGAGGGTGAAAGAAAATTAGCTAGAGAAAAACTGAGAAAGAATTGTCCGACAGGTAGGAGAAGAACAAAGAGAGAGTGACAACATATAAACCAGAGAAGGAAAGTTTACTAAGGTTAAAAACAGTTTTCAACAAGGATAAATGTAGTAAAATAAAGTAAGTAAGAATTGAAAATTATTGATGACTGTATCAGTCAAGGTCTAATCAGGAAAAGAGAAGCCACCTCAGGCTGTCATAACAAAATACCACAGAATGGGTGGCTTCAACAACAGAAATTTATCTTCTCACAGTTCCAAAGGCTAGAAGTCTGAGATCAGGGTAACAGCACGAGGGCTTCTATTCCTGACTTGCAGATGGCCACCTTCTTATTGTGTCTTCACATGGCAAAAAGAGAGAGAGAAGAAAGCTCTCTAGTGTCTCTTCATATAAGGGTACTAATTTACTCATGAAGGCCCCACCCTCATGACCTCATCTAACCTAATTACCTCCCAAAGGCTCCATCTCTAAATACCATCACATTGAGGGTTAGGGCTTCAACATATAAATGTGGGGTGGGGGCACACAATTCAGGCCACAGTACCAGGTATTTCAAACAAAGAAAATACAACACAGGGAAGTGGTTACACCAGTGATGGAAAAGCTGAAAAGCCAAATAGGGAATGATAAACCAATCCAGAGATTAATAACAGCAAGAAGCTACCATTATCCCTAGGGCTGCAGGACAATGAGAGGAGTGATGTTACCTTGGTCCAGATCTAGGGTCACCTCAGCTAAAGTTAGAGTGCTGTGGGATTGTCCTACAGTAACTGATACCACAGAAAGGGCTTTGTGAGGGGGCCATAGCCAAAGAGAAGACACAGCCATGGCCAAAGATAACAACAAAAGTAGGACAGAAAGGGAGAAATACCCTGGCTTCTCTCCTCCTCCTCCCCTCCAATCTTCTGCTAGTGCACCCCATAGCTGAACCTACCTGGAAGCCAGCGGACAATGGCAGTGTTCCCTGCAAAATAGAGTTGAACAGGAGAAAGCAAAGAATGGATTTGAGAGCAAACAAGCAAATGACCTAGTCTGGCCTCCTCAGGAACAGTTTCAGTGAGGTGCAGTATCTTGCAAAGTGACTAGGAGATGGGGAGGTAGAGACAGTTATGACAGCCTGTTTTTTTGTTTTGTTTTGTTTTTTTGTTTTTTGTTTGTTTTGAGATGGGGTCTCACTGTGTCACCTAGACTGGAGCGTAGTGGTGTGATCTCGGCTCACTGCAACCTCCACCTCCCCGGTTCAAATCATTCTCCTGCCGCAGCCTCCCGAGTAGCTGGGATTACAGGCGCCCACCACCACGCCTGGCTAATTTTTGTATTTTTAGTAGAGACAGGGTTTCACCATGCTGGCCAGGCTGGTCTCAAACTCCTGACTTCAGGTGATCTGCCCACCTTGGCCTCCCAAAGTGCTGGGATTACGGGTGTGAGCCACCACTCCCAGCCTATTGCAGACTTTTTTAAAAATTAGCACATATAGAGGGAGGGACGGATACATAGAGTAACTGCTAAGAAAAAGATATGAGGTCCAGGAAGAATGTTTTTAGGATGGAACAGACCAAGTGCTGAGGGAATATAGGCAATAGAAAGGGAGAAATAAAAGAAACATGACACAGTGAAAGAATATTTGACAATGGGAAGACCCAGAGAAGACAGAAGTAGACTTACGGAGAATCAGCCACATTCTTGAACGTATTCACTCATTCAGCAAATACTTATTGGGCACCCACTATATGCCAGGCACCATTTTAAGTGCTTGTGATATACCAGTGAACAAAACAAAGAGAAATTTTTGCCCCTGTGGAGTTTGAATTCTAGTGCAGGGAAAGACAGGAAAAATAAAGTGAACTAGTAGGATATGTAGGGGAAAGTTGACTGAGGTCATTATCTTGAGTTAGTCAGAGTAGGACTGCAACAACCAATCCCAAAATTTCAGTGGCTAGACAATGTTTACTTCCCCCTCCACAACATCCAGTACAGGTGTCCATACAGTCGGCCCTCCTCCAGGTAGTGACTCAGGCACCTAGGCTTTTTCCATTTTATGGCTTTGCCCTTCTCTGAGTTCTCAAGAGTTCTCTCTATTCCACTGGAAGATGGGAGAAAGAATGGAGGATCAAGCTTAGGATGGTTTTTATTAACCAGGGTTGGCAATGAAATACATCACTTCTGCCCACACTACACTAGCTGGAATTCAGTCATATGGCCACACCAGACTGCAAGTGAAGTTGAAAAAGTGTTTCCGGTAGGAAACAAGAAACGTTTTGGTGAATAACTAACTAGTTTCTGTCACAAACCTCTCGGCCTCAATTTTCTCAAGGATATAGGAGGGAAGGATTAATTTTATGATAGTTTGCCAAAATGTGCAAGCTCAGAGATTAAGAGTCGGCTCAAAGAGAGTGAAGAAGAGTTGAAATAACTCTCGGAGAAGAGTTCACCAATAAGTCAAAGGAATGACAAGAGGCATTAAGGGATTGACTGAGACTGGAAGTCCTGAATTTCTACTGGCAACAAACAGGTATGTGATACCCTTGAATGTCTAGATTATAAAACACAAGGCTCTAAAACACAGAGCACTTAGTACCTGGCACAAAGCCTGATACATTGGAGACACTCAAAGTTTCATGAGTAAATGGATGAACAGATGGACAAATGCAGCAACCTTAGCCAGAGAGCCTCTGAGGTTGACACTAAGTCCATAGGACTCATCAGCCCCTAAGAGAATCTGCATCTCGGGGTCTCTAAGGATGTGAGAAACCAGGTGGCAGCATCCGCATCCTCTTAGGTCCTTCCTGCTCCTAATGCTTTGACTTGAAGGTCCTACTTACTGATGGCAACATTTCTGCTCACGTGCTGAGTGTGTAAATGGCCTCTGTTTGAAATCTCCCTACGGGGATGCTCATTCTAGACCAAGAAGTGCCTTGACTTCTCAGCTACCGTCAGATCGTCTCTAAATGCAGTGAGTTTCGAAGCCCCTCCTGCCTTACTTTGCCTATTTCTCTTACTTCCTCAGATTTTCAGAGTGAATCCCCAAGGAAAGCATTACTGGAGAATTCAAATCAGGACTACTTTATAAGCTCAAGGTACTTTCAGCACACAACAACTCAGTACAGTTAGAGGCGAGTTCTTGAAAGCAGGTAAATAGTTAACAGGAATCCACACACTATCTCTTATACTAGCAGCCAATATTCTCTGCCTGGAGTGTTGGGATCTCTGTTTGACATTGTAAGAATTGACCCCCAAAACACAACATAACCTTATCTTGTAGGTGGATCACACAAAGCAAACAAAAGTAGAGATATTAGGATTGGAGGAAAGGGCATTATAGGAGGAAAAGCATTTAAAATGGTGTTGCTGTAATTTTTTGACAACATAATTTAAAGGCTTTTCAGTCAAGTACATCTACACCTCAGTCCCTCTCCACCTCCTTTCCCCCATGATGTTGTCTTGGCTGCCAATTACTGGGAGAGAAGGCTGCTCCTTAAAGGGCTTTTAAATGGTATTAGAAATGATTGGAATCTTACCTAAAAGCTCTTGAAAAAAAAAAAAAAAGAATAAAATAATTCTTCACCCTCTGCTTGTGTTGCATAAAATGCAAGATCCCATTCTGTTTATTTATTTGTTTGTCTGTGTGAGAGCTGGAAGCAAAGACTGAGTACAGTTCAGTAGGTTAAGTGAGAAACTAATAGCCAACAGTGTTTCTGACCTATGGACTGAGGGACCTCTGCAACCTTTTGTGAAACAAGAATTCAGGAACTGTGTAGGCACACCTCCTTATAGAATCTCAGTGCATCACTGAAATGTCACATGCAACCCTTTTCCCACCAAATGCACTAAGGAACATCTTGCTATATAAAACAATTGCTTCATAAAAGAAAAAATTCATTCATAAAACAAATTGTCCAAGTAATCACCCCTCGCCCTTTGTGTTTTATTCCAATTTCCATCCATCAGGGTGAATGGTGGTATCTGCAATTGTCAGTGCACCATGACCACTGGTGGTAGTATTCACACTCAACTTCATACCATCTCCATGCGTGTGTTACTTGCAGTTATTGATGCTCACACTCTCTACCTTTTTCTTGTGATCTACACCTTTGAGAGGGCTGGCAGGGAGTGTACTAAATGGTACAGACTCTCTCAAGGATACTTGTTGGACTAGCCCTTCCCTCTTGTCCACCCAGTAAGCTCTTCACTTTACAAGACATTCAAAGGTTGCCTGCATGCCTCCTAATAGGTTATCTCAGGAAGTGTTGGGCAAGGTCCTCTTCTGTGCTTGAATAGCTCCCATGAACATTTATTGCATTGTTGCAATCACTCATTTGGTTGTTTGTCTTGTCCACTGGACTCTTTTAAGGAGTGATTTTGTCTTACTCTCCTTTGAATCCCCACAGCTAGCACTTCAATGTGGGAAGAGAGAGCCCTTGCACAAACTAAGAAAGATTCACCCAACCTCCCCTCTGGGATGAGTGGGTCCCTGTTTCTGGCCTGGTCTCTGGATCAGCCATGCCGGCCTGCAGCAGCAGACTGGGAACAGTAGGGAACCAGAATGCAAAATAAATTGCATACCTGTGGTGACAGGAGGGAGACAAGATGTATTTCATTATTGAACATTACATTGATAAGAATGGTTCACTGTAAACCACACCAATTCATGCAGTCACTGACATGCAAAATGTCAGAGAGATAATGCCCACAGAGATAATGCCTTATTATCCCAGGAACACAGATGAACTCTGTGAATGCAAAATGAACTTCAAAGCCATGGAAAACACAAAGGATATGATGCATTTGCTACATAAACATCTAGACAGATACTCATCTGTTAATTCCTTTATCCAATGAACAAATATTCTTTAAGCAGACTGTACTGGGTGTGTAAGTTCTGAAGATATAGAGTTAAAAGGGACCAAGTTTCGACTTTCAGGATGTTTATATTCACACAGGTGATGCTTATGTGGAAGTGTATGCCTGTCTTCTATAACCAGGACATTTTAGGGTTGGTGATAGTAGAGGTAAGCAGTTAAGGCACACTTCTAATGAGAATCCTCTCTTCTTCACATTACCAGTCATTCTAATAACTTCTATTTCAAAACTTGATTTGTTATCAATAGTCAAACAATATATCAAGATGATGAAACCCAAATCTTACTTAGAGTAGAACACAGTAGATTTAAAAGAGGCTTCCTCAGTTCCAGACACTTTACACACATTGTTTAATTCACTCCTCACAACAATACTAGAAGTTGACATTAAATACGATATCTGCACTATACAGAATAGGAACATGAGGCTTAAAGAGGTCAGGTTGCTTTCCTCAAGCTATAGGAAGCTAAGATTCAAACTCAACTCCATCTGGTGCCAAAATCTTGGCTTTTCCACTATACCTTTTTAAAAGTGACTTTCAAGCCATCCATTTTAATGCTCCTTTTTATCAAGGGAACATCACTAAGTGCTTCTGATGCATACCTATTTGCTTCAATCTTCCATTTAGTTACCTATTTGCTTCAATCTTCTATTTAGTTACACTAGTTTTATGAACTACACCTTATAATGTCCTTCTGGCTCGACAGTCAGTCAGAGCATTAAATGGATTGAGCATCTGCCCTCAGTATTATTATTCTTGATAGAAAAATGATTACCAAATGTATAACTATGAGTTCACCTTTCAACATTCATTTAATCAAGATAAGTAATTACCCTAGCAGGCAGTAATTAGGTAATTAGTAAAACTAGTTAATACAAATCACATATTAATATAACCAAATAAATGCTAGTATAATTTTTATAATTATTATGGCATATAGGTCTACCTGATTCTTTTTTAGTAAAAGACACATAATTTCTAAACTATGTATTGCACAATTTCCACTTGCATATGGGAATGCCTTTTGACATCTGTGACCCTGCAGAGTAAAAAGGAGATTGAGACAATTATCTCGGGTACTGAAGCAAAAGCCTGCTTGCACTAAAATTATCTGCCTAGTCTTTGCCTGATTTTCTCTAAATTGTTGCTCCATTAAAAAAAAAAAAAAAGGGCCACCTTATAGCATTGTGCCTAAATATCCTTCTCTGTTTAGAAAATGGAAATACGGTATTCTAAGAATAATTTACTCAAGATAGACAAACACTATGCACATATGCAGAGTGTTCTCTGATTCTGTAATATAATGCTAGCTTTGATACTTCTCTCCCCCAGGAGAAAAGATGTATCATTATCAATATCACCCCGTGGATTCCCCATCCCCTGCTCACACACATAATCTAAATCAATTGTAATGAATAAACATATTCATGAGAAAAAGTAAATGTCTCTTGATATTGTGGTACACACACACATATGCACACAACACTAATCTATGTCTATATTTTCAGTGGCAGATTATTAAACAGCATATCCTGTGATGGTTTTACTCAAAATGGTTACCAATCATAGCATACTCTTGTGATAGATATTGATCCATACCCAGGATATTTAACAATTTGTGAAGAATATGTAGGAAAACTTTTGTTTCCCCCTAACAATGAATAGCCAACTGATTTATAAAGCCTGTGGGCCAACTATGACCAGTTAATGCCCAATGCCAGCAGCATGAAAAATAATTTGCAAACTTCCTCATTGGAGTCTGGTTTGTGGTTCTCTTGTTTGAGTTAACTTAATACTCCATTAGATTTCATTACTGTCCATGAACATGAGAGAACATATTTGAGGTCTAGGCTTTAAATGGCAGAAACCCTGTCTCAATCAGTAACAACATATGTAATGAAGACATATATGGCCAGGCACGGTGGCTCATGCCTGTAATCCCAGCACTTTGGAAGGCCAAGGCAGGTGGATCACTTTAAGGTCAGGAGTTCGAGACCAACCTGGTCAATGTAGTGAAACCCCGTCTCTACTAAAAATACAAAAATTAGCCAGGCATGGTGGTGTGCACTAGTAATCCCAGCTACTTGGGAGGCTGAGGCATGAGAAATGCTTGAACCCAGGAAGTGGAGGTTGCAGTGAGCCAAGATCATGCCACTGCACTCCACCCTGGGCGACAGAGCGAGACTCCATCTCAAAACAAAAAAAAAAGACATATACATGAAAACTAATTCATTAATTTTCTTAGTGTTATTCCTTCCAATTGGCCAAAGTTTCATCTTTAGTCATCACTGTATATATGATAAAATAGAAGTAAATTAAAACTCTTTTTCTTTCTTACAAACCCAAGTACAATCATGTCCAATGTTTCAATTGCGATTTTCCTAAAAGTAACTGACCCCTTCTATGCAATCCAATCTTGTCATTCACTTTCACTCAAACCTCACTGATATATAAAGCAACCCAGAATTTTGCCTGGCTTCCCAAGCCCATGAAGTTCCATTTTTACATGTTGTTTTTCTGTTTCCAAGAAGAGTGATCATTTCTGAAACTATAAGCTATCCATTTGAATTTCCAGTCTGTAAACTGTGAAGAAGGCTAGTGGGTGCAAAACAAGAGAAGATAAATTGCAAATTGGAGCTAAAGAGAAAACAAATACAAGATTTTGGTGGAATCTAATTGTTTTCCACATATCATAGTAACAGCTATTATCCTTCCTTCTAAATTTATGTCATCTGTGCATTTATCTATATTCCTATTTGTCTGTCATCTATCTGTCTTCCACCTGCCTGTTAGTGTCTATTTATTTGGCACGGCAAGTTGTGCTGTCTTTGTCTGCCGAGAAGAAAAGAAGGGGGAAAATGATGAAAAATCTTGGTATAGCATGAATAGCAACGAGGTAAGGCTGATGCCTGATGTGCAGATGAATCCTGTAAATGAAGTGGCCCTTGAATTAAATTAATTTAAAATCTGGCAAATATTACCCGGCATGTTTGTCAATGTGCTGTATAATTATTAATTTGTTCATTGAAGCAACTGTATAAATAAATAGAAAGCAGAATGCCATGATTAGGCAAGCATTGAAAATCCAGGGTCAAGAAGTCCCGCAATACGGGGATCTCAATAGCTTTCCTGGGTCCTACTTTTACATCTCCTCATAAATCCACACGTCAATAACAGCAAATTAATTGGCCCACATTTAGATGCCAACAGGGCTTTTGTATTCTCAGTGCACATTTTTGTCTTCTCAGAGTGAGATGTTAGTAACGGGGTTTTTAATATTACCCCTAGGGGAGCACCAGAAAATCTTAACAATTTCCTTCACTAGAGTATTTTCATTAGCGCTAAATGCCGTGCAATTTACATTTGAAATCAGGTGTAGGGGTGAGCAGAACGTGACAAGACATGATGCAGTGGTGCCTTTTTTTTTTTTTTTTTTTTCGTTCCAATGTTCTTTATTTACTGCATGGAGTTTCAGGAGAAAAGCATGCAAGTCAAAAAAGAAATATTTCTTGCTTTCTCTTTACCCTTACTTTTGGGAGATAAAAATTGTTTTATTTTAATACTCAAAGCACACATTTAAAACAGCCCTCTTTCACCAAGAAAAAAAGAACACCCCAAAAAATTAACAATAATGCACCTAAAGTAGAATGAAACTAAGCATCCCTTGACATCTGTAAGCAGATATTCCAGTAAGGAGTAAAAATCCTGGAAGGGAAAGGATTAGAAGTTAACACAAACATTACACTTCTAAATTTATGTCTATATAGCTCAATTACCTGACTGATTCTAATCTAAATTAATAAAAAAATTTACCTACCAATAGTTTTTATTATAAATCTGGACTGCAAGTGGAATTCATATTGAGGATGTGAGGGTAAGCTTAAACTCTGGCTAATGTCATTTCAACAAATATCTGGATATCTCTCCTGGAAAGAAAAGCAATTAGTATATATGTTAATATATATATTTATGTTATATATGCTAAACCAGAGATATCTTTATATTTTGCACACTAACCACTCGTCTGAGTAAGAGCTCATGTTTTGACTGGCTGTTTCGGTTTCTGAATGCCTTAGTTGAGCCTCAAGTCTAAGGAGGAACATAAAGCAAGGGGACTAGCTGTAATACCCAGCACTTAGAAAAGAGCTACTTTTTGTGCCAGGAAGCGTTCTAGGTGCTATATAAAAACTTATCCCATCTAACTTTCCTGCTAGCATTAAGAGGTTGTTATCCCGTTTGGCAGGTGCTGAGAATGAAGCACAAACATATTTATAAAAATTCAAGAACAATTTCTTATTCTATCCACTAAGGACTCTCATCATGACAAGGTCTCAATTGTCACGACATTAGAAGAACAAATAAAAGCCCCTTTGAGGATGGTGGGAATTAGCCAGCATTAGGTCTTTAGCTAGGACGGGCTCAGGAAGGTCTCTGGATGATGAAAGATGATGCTAACCTCCAAACTTGACTGAGTGCGGAATTTATGTTTTCCATTTACGTGTGTTTGCCAGGCTACTCCCTGGCCTGCTGTTATGCTAACGGATTAATGAGGGTGCTTTGTTTATGGCCTCCTGTTCCCAAAAATGTTCCCAAAAGAGAGCAAGGGCAAGATAATAAAGCAAGAGAGGGAGAGTTTTCCAGTCCAGTAGTTCTTACTTTATCGCACATCAGGATCACCTTTTAAAAGTCCCAAGTCCCAGGCCACATCTCAGATCAACTAAATCAGAATTTCTTAGCTAGGACCCAGGCATTAATAAGCAGTTCTTTAAATCACTAAGCCTAAGTTTCAACCATTATTAGTACCAATTAATATAAAAGAAATACATAATTCATAATCAGATTTTATGATATACAAATCCCTGCATATATTTACGTACTGTGGTATAAGAGAAAGAGTCAGAAGATTCTAGTCAGCTCTGCTATTCTATCATCTCCAGGATCTTGGGTAAATTCCAGAACTTTCTTAAGCCTCAGTTTCCTCTCTATAAAATAAAATCATACTTGTCTTACTTCCCTCACAGAGAAAGCAATATGTCAAATAAAACTTTTCAAACTTTAAAGCCTCGCTTTTTAAATTTCTTCATTTTTTCATACCTTTCAAGCGTGGCCAGTCACTGCTTAATCTAGACATAATCCCCTTCCCCAGGCCTTAGTCAATCTAACTCACCCTGAAACTTTCTTGGACTTTACACCTCCAGGGACCAGGAGCCAGTTAGCATTAAAACTACATCCAGGATTATTTCCTCAGCTGTCAGCTTGTCTCTTTCACAGCCACTGATGGTTTATTGATTTTGCTTAAACCACTTAAGAACAAAATAACCTCATTTGGCCTTCTGATCACCTAGCTTGCCTTTACTGTCTACCTTCTGCCTTTGTTCCTTCCTATAGTGGCTTTTCACCAACTCGCTACAAAAAAACTTCCAATGTTATTTTTTTCTCAACCACAAAAACCCATAGAGAGGAAATTCCGAGCTTAAAATTTATTTGAAACAAACAAACCCTACGTTCATATCCCAGGTTCACCACTTAAAAGTACAGACAATTTACTCAATTTCTCGACTTCCTTAGCTGTGAAATGGGGATAAATATTCCTGTCTCCCAAAACTCTCAGAGAGCACACAATTCTTTTGAAATTAGAGTGATATTATTGCTAATTTTAAAGCAATGATAAGATCTACCCAATACAACCTTCTCCAATGAGTCTTGCAACCAGTTTCTATCATCCAAAAGTTGCCAGAATTTAAATATTAATGACACATTATACTGAACCCAAGAAAACTTGAAATAAAAATGAGGTCGCTTCTTTACATTTCTCTCCCCTCTTATCTTCACACAAGGTCAAATGCACTTAGGAAAGAGATCCAAAAGATTCCCCATTTGTATAGCTTTTCACTGTTTTCAAACCCAGGGACATGTTGAAGATCCATCTAGAATTTCCCACTTTTCTACTTTCTTTTCAGTAGTTAGAACCTAGTCAGCTTTTATTTTTGTCAGGACTTTATAAGCAGTCCACAGAATCAGCCCCTGACAAAAAAAGGCCCCACTTGGGTTTACTGAAATCATTAATTGTCAATCCCCCCTCCTCCCTAGACTAATTCAGTGGTTCAAAATGTGTTGCCAAGTGTGGTGTAGGGAACTTGTTTAATAGATGTCCAGACTCTACCCATCCCATCCCCCAGAATCTGATTCAGTATGAAATGGGGCCTGAGAATCTACATTCTAACCAGTACCCCAGGTGGTTCTGAACTAAGGGTCACAGTGTTTGGAAACTACTAGGTGAAACACTTGCCAATAGCAGTTCTCTACTGACAATCCTACAAGAGTTCCATTAGATGGCCCAGGTTTGACTTCTGAGAATCCAAACTGGAATGTACTGATCTTCACCACAAATGCAGATCTCAGATCCTGTTGAATCCCAGCCTACCATCCTATGGGTACGCCTCTGCCCACTGGCTTAAACCAGCCACGATCCCTGTAAGTGAGGGCAGAGACATAGAGCCCTTTCATAAAGTATTAACCATCTGGTTTTCAATGCTGGCTGCACTTTTCAATGACCTGTGAATTTTTTAAAGTCCAAATGCCCAAACCTCACCCCCAGACTGGTGGTTCTCAGACTTGAGCTCCATCAGAACCAGCTGGGGCACTTACTACACCACAAATCGCTGGACCTCACCTCTAGGGTTTCTGATGCAGTAGGCCTGCAGTGGGGCCCAAGAATTTACATTTCTAACAAGTTCCCAAGTAATGCTGCTGGTCCAGGAACTGCATTTTAGTAATCCCTCACCAAACAAATTAAGTCTGAATTTCTGGGATTGGAAGCCAAACATTAGTAATTTTTTAAATTCTCCAGGTAATTCCATTGTGCAGCCAAAGATAGGAAACACTGATCTAGACCCAGGTCACATGACAGTTTCCTCAGGCTAGTAATACCAAAAACAAAGAGGTTGTGGGAGACAGGTAAATATCCATCTTAACATCAGTTATAGCAGCAACATCCGGTTTCCAGGGCAAGCAAGGCCAGTGGTACCAGCAATGGACTCAGTGCAATGGTGTACTGATAAACCAACTCTCAAAAACAAAGCCTGATTTGTAGCATTTGCTGATTGCCGGGGTGTAAAAACTCCCACCACAGCTGATTTCAAGCTTCCAAATGGACTACACATCAGTGAATGCAGAATGGGAAGAGAGGGCCGGGCGCGGTGGCTCAAGCCTGTAATCCCAGCACTTTGGGAGGCCGAGACGGGCGGATCACGAGGTCAGGAGATCGAGACCATCCTGGCTAACACGGTGAAGCCCCGTCTCTACTAAAAATACAAAAACTAGCCGGGCGAGGTGGCGGGCGCCTGTAGTCCCAGCTACTCGGGAGGCTGAGGCAGGAGAATGGCATGAACCCGGGAGGCGGAGCTTGCAGTGAGCTGAGATCAGGCCACTGCACTCCAGTCCGGTCGACAGAGCGAGACTCCGCCTCAAAAAAAAAAAAAAAAAAAAAAAAGAATGGGAAGAGAGGCAGGCAACTGGCCTTCACAAGCTGTCTTCAGAATGCAACATCCTACTGCCTCCCGGTAACATCAGTGGCCTCAGTGACAGTGGCAGCAATGTCCCCACCAAACCGGTTCTACCGTGTTGTTTGGGCTGAGGTCCTAGCTAACTAGCAGCCTTGTTTCAGTTTCTCAGCCTGGTTCCCCATCCTTCTCAGTCATTCTGAGAGCTATGCAATAGCCTTTCTACTAAATCACTTATTAGAATGTTTCTGTTGCTTACAGCTAAGAACTCTTACCTTCTAAAGGTCGGATGTGGAGGTTAAGAACCGAAGACCTAGAATCTAAACTCCTGCAGTCCTAGGAAGGATTTTGCTTCAAACCATTTGCATCAGAGGAGGGATGAAACTCTTAAACCAGAGCATCTCAAACTTTAATGGGAATCACCTGGTGATCTTGTTAGACATGCAGATTCTAATTCAGTAGAACTAGGGTGGAGGCAGAAAATTTACATTTCCCACAGGCTCCCTGGAAATGCTGATGCTACTGGTCCAGGAACACAGCATGGAACAAGTCCTTAAATCACAGAATTAAAGGGCTAAGGTGGAGTCTCAAGCACGGATTCCTCCCAGACACCCCTGATTTCAAGCCACATAAGGGCCTGTCTACCCTTCTTATTCTGGTGAGTGCCCCAGCTGACCAGGAATATTTGTCATGGCTGTTGCAGGCTGGTCCCAGTTGCTGTGACAATCTACCTCTGAATGCCTGAGATCCCATGATCAGTGTCACCTGACCAACCCTGACTACCTTTCTTAGTACACAAGCCATAAATTTGAATTCACTTATTCATCCATTCAACAAATATTTGTTGTTTACCTGTTATGTGTGATGCTCTCAGCTAAGTTTAGATCATCTAGATTCTCCATCTGTGCATTGGAAATAAGCTGAGCTGGGAGCATTCCCAGTGCCATTAAATGAGTACTGGATTTAGCACATGTAACAAGAAGTTAAAGGTCAAGGGGATCTGTGTAGGCAAGGAAAAGTTCCAAGCCTGTCAGCAGTTTGGCTGTGGGAAAATGTGACTTGATAATCTGTCAACTCAGGATGTCAATCAAAGCCCATTATTAATATTATCCCACCCATCTGACACTAGATCAATAGGATAAGTACTTTCTGATGTCAGATCAATGGTATGACTAAGTTTGAGGGTGACAGCTAAACAATTACACCCATCTGAAGTATGCGAATGTTATT
Organism: Colobus angolensis palliatus; assembly: GCF_000951035.1. Taxonomy (NCBI): domain Eukaryota; kingdom Metazoa; phylum Chordata; class Mammalia; order Primates; family Cercopithecidae; genus Colobus; species Colobus angolensis. The sequence goes on along the minus strand of NW_012114489.1, from coordinate 3,254,440 downwards.
ACCAGAAACATCAATGCAAAGTAAAATGATAAACCACTTCCTGCACAGTATTGTGAAAGAAATGTTCAAATTCCCAGAAACTCTTGGTGCTCCCACCTACTAAGATAGAAAAGGTAAAGTGCGTGTTTATTTCTAAGATTTATAAAGTACCCATTTTGCAACTGAGCTTATGGGGAAGATACATTTCACAGAGCCACAAACTAACAATTTAAGCCCCTGAGGCTGATGGGATAAGAGATTCTTATCATGCCATAGAATTTGAAAGAAAGTAAAGAAATTCACATAAACTGTGAAGATACATTTTTATTTCCTTTTCTAACCGTAGCAGTTTCCTTTCTGTAAACGGCTTCTATCCTAGGGGTCCAGGAATAAATTTTAACCAGGATGGAGAAGAGGTGAATAAATGAATCCATTGTTAGTTTCTTTCTCCCTCCTCTCGACTCTCGCTATCCACGTCACACTCCCTTATTCAACAGCAAATAGTAACACATCCTGTGTGCTAAGCACTGTGTTAAGTTCTGAGGATATAAGGGTAAAAATGTAGGACAAACTACTACAGGGCACATGGTAGAGACACAAGCCTAATCTGGAAGAGGCCAGTGAAGTCTCCTTAAGGAAGTGATATCTGAGCTAACGCCTGAAGGGTAAAACATAGGTAGGCCAGGGGTGTGAGAAGAGTATTCTAAGCAGAAAAAAACCAGCATGTGCAAGGGCTCTGAGTTTACAGAAAATGTACCATCTTGAAACGAGACCCATGATGTAGGAGCACAGAGAGCAAAGGGGAGCATGAAACTGGCCAAAGCTGGTGAGGCAAGCAGGGGCTAGATCAGAGGTCTCTGCCAACTCCATGTACAATTCCCTGCTTGGACAACTGAAGACCCATGTCCAAAGATGTGGTGAAGGACAAGATTCTAAGAGACAGAGAAATAATCATGCTGAGAGTCAACATGTACCACCAGGACAAAGTGGCCTCCCCTCCACTCTGTGACAGTCCTGAGCACACTTTGAGGGAGGCAAGCACCAACTGGAATCTGCTTCCATATCCCACTCCCGTTCTCAAATGCTTTCCTCCAGCCACTGTGCCCTCAGAGCCTGGTGCTCTGAATGTCCCATCCCACTCCCCTATCCCACGTCACAGTGAAGCTCAGATGGATAGAGAGTGACCAATCCCAAGGACATTAGTGTTTTAATGAGGATGACTGCCTTAAGGCAAATGTGACAATGATAGGGAAAGGTGTATGCAACGAGAGAAAGAAAGGAATGGTTTGAGGTATACCCTGACCTGATCATTCCAATACATGGAATAGCCAGTTATTTGGCCATATATTAATATATATGTCTGTTCATGTGTCCATTTTATATGTATGTATATGCATGTATATATGTGTGTATGTGTACATGCAAGAGCATATACATGTGAGTGTTTACAAATGTATATGCGTGTGCATGTGTGTGTGTAAAGTCATATCCACACGTATAAATTTTAAGTGGCTCCCAATTACTGAGCACATTCATGATTGCTGACACTCTGCTAAGTACTTTACATGCATAATTTCACTTGGTTTTCACAACAACCCTAAGATGTAGATCCCTATATTATACCCACTTTTCAGATAAGGAAACTAAGGCTTAAAGAGGTTCAGTAACTTGCTCACAATCGCATAGTGGTTAAGTAAATTTCATCTCAACATCCATCTCTTCCAAAAAGCATTTCTTTTCCTTAGTAGCCTGGCCCACTTTCCAGCCCACGAAAATTGTACTTCAACATTGTCATTAATTACAAATGTTCCTCATTTTATGATGGGGTTGTGTCCTGATAAACCCATTGCAAGTAGAAAGTGCATCTTTGACTTAATGGTATTTTCAACTTAACCACAGGTTTATCCAGATGTAGCCCCATCATGAGTCAAGGAGTGTGCTGAATGCATCTCATTCTCACACCATCATAAAGTTGAAAAACCGTAAGTGGAACCATCTTAAGTTGGGGACCATCTGTATATGTCTGGCCTGTTAGATTCTCATAAGAAAAAGAAAAGTTATGAATACCCTCAAATGTATCCTAAATGCCAGGATGGCTTGGCCTGCAGCCAAGGCCAGCATTTCTCCAGTGTGTATTAACGTTCCCAAAATGGACAGTGGTCTGACCTTTAAGAAAACAACTTTACATGGGGCTTGGTAAGCCCTTGACTCTAACTGCCTATGCTCCTTGTCGTATATTCATAGGACAATCCAAATCCAAAGGACACAGCAGAAACAAGGCCCTGCCACCATGTTGCAGTCACAAAACATTCTGCAAAGCACAGGCTGGGATTCCAAACCAATTTAAAGGGTGTATAATAATAGACATGAAATGTTCTGATTTGGAGAGGAGGGGAGAGTTAATCAGAGTGAATGCTCCAGCCACACAATCAGAATAGCTAAAAGATGGATACTAAGGAGCTTGTCTCCCTTTTTGTACATGCCTTTACATCTACACTTACCAAGAAACAGTTTCGCTTACCTTTTAAACAGCCAGAATGCCACTTTATCATTACACAGAGATGCCAGGGAAGAAATGAGCATTATTTAAAATGCAAAAAGAGTGTAAAGGATGGCTGCCAACAAACAGCTCATCCAGATGCCTCAAGCTACTGCTGTCTGCTGCTACAGAAAACCTGTAGGAGATAAAGTTCACAAAGGCCTATGGTTCTCAAAAAACTTTGGCATGCATCAGGATCCCCTGGAGGACTTGTTTAAGTGCATGTTGCTGGGCCACAGCCCCAGAGTTTCTGATCCAGCAGATCTGGGGTGGGGCTCAAAAACTTGTACTTCTAACAAGTTCCCAAGGATGCTGCTGCTGCTGCTGCTGATACTGGTGATCCCAGGACCACACATTGAGGACTACGAGGGCCGGCATTAAGTACACCCCATTTGCATTGCTAACAGTTCAGTCTAAAAGGTGACTGAAACTATCCTGCACCAGAGCATCCTCTGACCTAAAGAGACATGTCCAGATCATAACGGAGGCTACAGATCCCTCAGATGAAAGTTAAGTGCCTTCCTCCGGGAGGCCCAACATCCTCCAATCCCCTAGTGTTCAGTTCCTCCAGAAAAAGTAAAGAAACCTTTTGGGCTAGATAAAGGCTGGTGATTACACTAAGCAAACAGGAGGAAAGAGGCCTCATTGAATTGCAGATACGGAGAAATCCCTAGAGTAATCTATATGATTTTCCTAAGTAGAACATAGAAACCCCAGAGGAGGTTTGGCCTCTCTTCTTCCTCTAGGCTATTGTGCCTAGGAGATGTCTGATAAAGAACTATCTTTCCTCCCTGCCTCTTTCAAATAAAGCTTGTCAAAACAAAGTGTGTTTGAGTGCCAAAGACAGGTTTGGTCCCTAACAAACAACGAAACAGCTGAACTCCGGAAAAATTGACTTTTCCTGCCATCCTGTTGCATGAGAATCCGCTGTCAAATCACATTCCTATCTTGTTTTGCCCTGTCGTCCACGAATTAACCAGTCCTGGTGTTAAACTGGTTGCAAAGATGCCAGGCTCTGAATAGTATGTCTTACAGTATCATCTGCCTGGAGAATTGCAAAGGGAGAGGCCACCATACAGGGCCTTTGCAAGTGGATCTTGGAGAAATACAGAGAACCACACATTGCCTTGGAGATCTAGGATAAGTGTGACACCCCTTGGGTTTAGCTGAGCCCTGTTAATCCTTCCTACAATGAGTGTCTATCCTGTCAGGATTTGTGATTGAGAGCTGCTTAAACAGGTGAGAAAATTTCAGGAAGCTAATATGTCCCATCTAATCAAGGTTAAGTGTTCTCTCTTTGCCCAAGCCCTCTTATTTGCACGAGTACCACATGGTAATGGGTAAATAATTTTTTTTCAAGGTTGTTTGAGATGCAGGCCCTTAAATAAGTGATCTAGTGCTCGGTTTCATCTAAAGAGAGGATACCCAGCAAGCCTCAAGATTTGTGCCCTCATCAGAACGATTTCCAGCTCGACCTCATCTTTCAGAAATCCAATACTATAAAATTAGGTATAGCAGAGTTATAAACCGAAAGATGATTTCTTCACGCACACCCGGAAACTCACTTTTCTCTCTAAGACCTATGGCAATCAGCTTTAGTCACTTAGCACTCCCATCTATTAGTTCTTTTATAACTACATTTTTAATTTCTTTTTTTTTTCTTTGATTTGTGGCTTTTTCTCTCTTTGGTCCAGATATATCGTTTGTTTACAAAATTTGCCTCTTCCACATAGCACTTGGAAACAGATTTCGAGCCAAGTGTTTTGCAGGTGAGGGTAGTAGCTCTCAAAGTGTGGTCCCAGAATCCACAGCAGCAGCATCACCAGGGAACTTGTTAGAGACGCAAATTCTCAGGCCCCACCCGTCTAGACCTACCCAGAAATTCTGGGATGGGAGGAGGCAGTTACTTGTTTTTAAAAGTCCTTCAGGGGATTCTGATGCCTGCTGCAGTGTGAGAAACACTGGAATAGAGGATATGAGAATAAGGAGTAAGTTATGAGAAACCCAGTTCAGAGTAAGAGATTCTCTTGATCCATGAACTTTGTTTTTTCTTTAAACCTTTATGTTATTGTGCCAAGTAAGAAATAACCCTGATACTACATCTATGTTACTTTCTTACAATGATGGCGTGCTGGAGCGGGCTCCTACTGGCTTGTGAGGGCCAATACTCAGGAATTTTGTAAGCCAGTTGTTAAACCATTGGTATCTTGAAATCAGCCACAGTGAGAAGCTTTTTACACCATGGAAATTTACACCATGGAAATCAGCAAACACTACAAATCAGAGCTCTTATTCAGGAAACCAATTTACCAGCACACCACTGGCTGATTTTCAAAAGGGTTGCTACGGTCTGTGTTGGGACATAAGGAAATGACAGATAAAAGATCGCAAGGGAAGAAGCCAGGATTTGGAGCTTAACAAGAGCGCAGGAGAGAGTATGCACAGAGGAGCAGCCCAGTCCCAGGGGAAGGCCAGAAAGCCAGTAGTCAAGACAGAATTGGATGCTTAAAACAGTGCTCCCCAGCCAGAGCTGGGGCAGGCAGATTACAGACTGAGGCAAAGCATGCTTAATATATATAATTTTATTTTTGGAAAGTGAAAATAGACCTTTTTAATAATCTTCTTGACTGGGGGTGAGGCACTGATTCATTCATTTACTCATCAAATGTTTAATGTCTACTGTGTACCAGGCACTGTGCTTAGGCTCTCGTGATACAGCAGTGAATACAACAGAGAAAGTCTCTACCACAGAGCTTACAGCTTACAGACAAGAGCAACAAAAAACTAAGTACACACAGTTTAGTATTCCAATGATGATTAGGAGGTATTTTATATAAGTGATCATAAGTGGCTATTTGATATAAGAAGCTCAAAGTAAGCTTCATTAACAAGGTGACATTTGAACAAAGACCCAAAAGGAGAGAGAGAAAGTCATTGTTAGGATACAATTCTCTACAGGTCCCTTGCATTTTTGTGCAATTTAGGAGTGGAGGCACTGGCTGCCTTTGTTCTGAATGGCTTTTCAAGGATGTTTATCTAGCAAACATCCATGGAAAGTAGAGATGTCTCTCTCCAAAGTAAACAGCAGATTTACTTACTGTCCAGTATAATAAAAACAGTACCTCCCATCTGGAGGAAAGGACAGCCATGCTTACTGCCCATTTTAGGTGACTCACATTTCCTAATCTCAGGGTTCCTCTCCTATAAGACAACCCACTGCACGTTTTGGTGTCACCTGGCCCTCTTTGTATCTCCTTGTGGGAACAAGGACTCAGGGAACCAGCCAAAGAAGATTCTGATATTCCGAATACTACTATTGCTGTGAATAATAAAGTCACTCATCTCTGACCCAGGAGTCACAGATCTTCTGCCAGCATCCATGACACTGTGGCAGGCTAGCTTGTTAGCTTGAAAGCAGGGTCAAATCTCAGGTTCTTTAGAGTTCATGACAACCATGAAAATAACTGATCGAAGGGTGTTCCAGTCAGGGGAAACAAGTGCAAACACTTTGAGAAGGATGATAGTGTCCTTCAACGCTGTGGCTTGATAGCTGTCTAAGTTGACTCGGTCTTATTCAACTCATTCTGCCAAACTCTAACTTTTGGAATTCCATCATTTCTTGCAGCAAGATCAGTGAGCGCCAATACAGAAGGAAAGGGGGAGCATCTCCTATGCCCCACCTGGACTCCCAGTCTCAAAGGGGGTCATATCACATACAGGGACACATGACATTTATTTAATTTGTAGGTTGAGAAAAGCGACCTAGAATGACTTTTGTAGGACCCAGAACAGACAAATAAGGGGAGCAATGAGCAACATCCCAAAGCAGCCACCAAAAACCTAGAGACCAATGAGAGAAAAACTGAAAAGTACAGTCATGGTCCTCAAATAGGAAGGGCTCAGCCTCAGAACTTCTGTGAGTAAGTCCATAACAAATCACAGCAAAGCTAGCCAAGATCACAATGGCAAAAAAATAAAACAGGACAACCTGACATATAAAAAGCATAAGGATTGAAGAAAACAGCATCTGGCATATGAATTCTGAGAGCCACATTTAATTCATTCATAAGATTTTTTTCAGAACACATCTCCAAAATGATCATGAAAGTCACTGGAAAAACAGAATTCTATACACAGACATTTGCATTGTGAATCACTCGTTTCCTGAAAATTAAACAGGTCAGCACCCCAGGAGGAGCAACACTTCTAAAAATTCCTACTTTTGTTTTTAAGCAAAATATGAACTTGGCTTTAGTCTTTCAGTGCAAAAAAAAAAAAAGAGTGAACGTGAACTCAGCTAAGTTTGAGAAAATAGTCGATACTTTTCTTGTGTATCATGATTCAATTTGCCAGCCACACTGATCCTGAAAAATTATAAATGACAAAAGCAGATTGACATTGTGAGTCCTGTTTTAAAACACTTTATTTCTCTCCTATCTCAAAAGAATTTTCTTCCCTCCTCCATAACTTTTACAAACTCACCACTCCAATGAGTAACTTGAGGGTGCAAGTAGCTTAAAGTCATATATATACATACAAGGGTTCAAGCCCAATTTGATCCTGAGGTCATCAAGTCCACACAGGACTGCAGCAACACTGGCTAAATCAGTATCTGTCATGTTGGCAAGACCTTCAGTGAGTGACATCTTGCCATCTCTTGTAGCAGTCTCCTTCTTAAAAAATTCCTGGGAAGAAGGATTTAGTTATGATCATGACTATTGCTACACTATTGGAAAAAGGAAAAACTGGAAGCAACTTAAATGTCCCCAAGTAGAGAAATGGTTAAATACCTGAGGTCCCATGCATACAGCAGAACACCTTGCTACCATTCAAGTGATAGCGTAGAATATTAATAACATGAAAAGATTGTCATAATATTTTGTTAAAATTAGGGGAGTTACAAAACAGCATACACAGGGTGATCCATTTTGTATAAATATTATATGCATATATATTCTTCATGTGTGCACAAAATATTAAGCACCTTTTATATGCTAGACACTGTGTTAGGCTCTGAGAACACAATGGTGAAAAGACAAACACAATTCCCACCCTTGTGAAGCTTACAGTCTAGCCAGGAAGATATATTACATAAATAAGTATACAAGCCATTAGTTAATTTCAACCATGAGAAATGCTGCAAAACAAACAAACAAAAAAAAAAAATAGAATGTTGCAGTTTCCCTGTAAGAAAGCCCTCGCCCCAGACATTCTGCTCATCCTCTTCAAGTGAATTTTGTGAGCCCTTCTGGGTGATAAAGTTTTAGTACATATTCTCCTTCTCTTTCCTCATGTGTGCTTCCTAGCTTTTCTTATATTTTTTTAAATATATTTTTGTAATAAGACCAATAAAAGAGAAATGTTAGGATTCCTGGGGAAAAGTTTCTCATTAAGCATGCCATCTTGCCAACAATAACCTTGCATTGTCTGGAAATCATCACTCCTCAAATCCTTTCTACCAAGCTAATAATGTGAATTGTTTTAACCTTTCCTTACAGGCTTTATTTTCCAAGCTTTAAATCATCTTCATTGTCCTTTTATGAACTGCCTCCAAGTTTTATGTGATTAATGCCTGCTCATTAGATGCCGAACAAACCTGGGGACGGATGCACTCACTCCAGTAACTTTAAAGGCTTTGGTTTTGTCAAAGAAGAGATGCAGCCAGTGCACATTATATATCATCTGCATCTATGATAAACGTACCTCTTAACGTTGGGTTCTCCATAAAAGCATTCAATCTTCCCATTTCTTTCTAATTAAGATCTTCTTACCAACTTCAAAGGCCTGGATTACATCCACAAACCCTAAATAATGTGTTTCATTTCTTTAAAAATAGCATTTCCCCGAAGCAGCATTACACAGACGTTTCAACGTGGTTGTTGTTGTTGTTGTTGTTGTTGTTTTTCTGTCCAAGCCTGTCAGCAGATTTGCTACTGCTCTGGCCATCAAACACAACGCATCAGGTCCAAGCAATTTTACCAGCTCAGCGATTTTATTTTACCCCTTTAAGGCAAGTGAAATGCTCTTTTTAAGATACAAATTGACCTGGACAATTTTTTTTAGTATCTTTAGAAATATTATTAGTATATTTAGAAATATTATTTCTTGGGCACCTCATATGTATGTAATATTTCTCTAGTACAACTAAGCAAGAAGATGAAGTTCCTAAGTTCCAATAGGCTGGGACACCTAAATGGAAAGATAGTACAAACAGGTGGGTTTACACACGAAGATTTAGTGCCCTCTTTAATACATATTAAAAGGCCTGCGTCACTGGAAAAATACATACCAATGCCTGACAACCCCATACAACCCCAGCAGAGCATCAAAATTAAGCTCTGCTCAGCTGTGGGAAGCTTCCATGGACTAAATGACTTTTATGTGATGTTTTTATTACTGTTGCAAATAGCACACAGGGCCTAGCCAAATATGCAATCTTACCACTGGGCTGAAACACTTTCAGAAGCACCACAGCTCAAATTAAACCTGACCCTTTACTGCCACTGAAAACTTGGATAGCTAGAGTGACACATACACATCTTTTTCCTTTAAGATTTTGTCCCCAGCAGAGTCTACACTGGTACTCATGGTGGACAGAGCCAAAGCTATGGATCCATATAAATCAAAATGGCAATTTCCACCACCACTTGGTACATAATCTGAAATTCAATTCACATTCTCCACCATCATTAAGGCACTTGAGTTTTGCCCCAGAAGGCAGAACATTGCATTGAAATTTCTGTTCTAAAGACAGATTTGAATTCCAGTTTGCAACAGCATGAACAGAAGTTAAATGATTCAGTTGTGATCCCAGGTCAATTCTATAGACATCTTCAGTGAGATTCGAAGTTATCCAAGATATAGTGCTTGTTCTCTAGAAGCTAACAGACAAAGAGTCTCTCATAGAACTGTGAATTCTCTGGGATATAACAAACTAGAAATCAGCCTAAATCCCTTTGTATTTTTATCCTCTTATAATAAGGATACTTTAGCGTGGATTTCCTGGGAGGAAAAAGGGAAATGAAGAGAATTGCTTCCTATGCAAAGCTGCCATGTTAGGCTGTACGGGTTGTGCATGCAGAATTCCAAGGGCTGTTATTCACACAGTCTGGAGTAGTATAATGCGGCAACTTGAGTCCAGTGGTCTCCATTAAGCAGTGATCCAGGAGAGCTTATGCTAGAAAGACTGAGGCTTGGTCATGGCTATTGAACTAGCATTCCTCAAAAATTTCTCTGCCTAGAGTTACCTTTGGTCCCACAGCGTAAAAAGCTGAACACACAGGCTAGGGTGAAAAGTCATCAGCTGAAAAAGTTAAAAGGATAAAGGAGCAGAGAGCTATGCAGATTGGGTCCTAGCTCAAGCTGTAGCTAAGACCTAATCTGCATAGAGTTGACCACATTTGTTACATTTATAACATTTCTCCTTATAATGTGTAATCACTAAATGCATAAATAACTTGTTGGATGGATGGACAACTACATAAATGATTTCTTAAGTATAGCCTGGTCTCAGCTTACAAATTGCCATTCCCCTAGTGTCCTGTACTCTCTTGTTTCTTAACATTTATAGACATATGTTTGTAGATAAATAATAGATGTAGATAATAGATAAAAGATATGTATAGATAAAAGATATGTAGATAATAGATAAAAGAAGTAGGGTCTTCACTTTCAAGGATTCTCCTTCCACACTTAAGGTATTTCCCAAATAATTACCTAAATATTTGCTAGGGAAAACAATAATAGCTCCATTTGTTGTGAATGTAGCTAGCATATTAATTTGCCCACTTACTGATTCCAACAAAGTCTATGTACCTTCTTTCAGATGTTCCTTGTTCTGTTTGATATTACCTTTCAGAGGCTCTATCCCATCCATGGTGTGAGGAAGAAAGGACCTGAACTTCCAACAGGCTCATTTATACTTGAAGTCTGATCTTTAGAGAAGATCTGCCTTCTTTGGCATATATATCACTAGGCCATGTGCCAACAGTCTGTCTCTCATCCCCCAGAGCAGGTGTTAGCTACTCTCATTTCTTTAGAAGGAAAAGTTGGTTAAGCAGGGGACCTGTTCTTCCCTGTCTCTCTCTTCCTTCCTTGTCTGCGTCATGCTTGTGCTACTTCCACAAACAGAAATTCAGTCATCCAAACAATTGGTGGATGTTTGGCTGCGAACTACTCAGTTTTGCCAGTTTTAGACCATTGCTTTATCCAGTACCAGCCATTTGTGATAACACACACACACATACACACATACACACACACAGACATGCATGTACTCACTCATAGGCATACACATGGGGGCTTCCTGTGGGCATTTGTATTCTATGTGTTATATTTACCTTGGTACTGGCAAGTAACAGACAACCTTGCAACATGCACACACTTGCCATATAAACCCAGAAGAGGGCCATGTGATCTCACTCCTGGGAGCCTGTTAACTTGGATAGAATTAAAGTTTGAACTTTACCAAAATCTCTTATGGAGAAGCAACATTTCACAGAGGAGGGCCAACCTCACATGTAGACTGAATAGATACTCCTCTACCCACCATGACCAGGGATATGTTGGAAACCCATCCTTTTCATGTACGTATCTACCTCTCATACTTCAGCTAAAATATCCAGCTAATAATTCATTTATTTGCTTATCCATTCATCTATTCTACAATCATTGATGGAAGCATAAAGGAGGAGTAACTAACTCAGGTTGACTGGAGGGTGGTTCTGGGAGTTTTCTCTTGGAAAAAAGAAAACCATGACTGAACTAAAGGCATAAGTTGAGCAAAGCCATGGGAAAGGTATTCTAGTCAGAAGCCACAGCATGAGCAGAGCCCCAGAAGCAGGCAACAACATGACATGAGTAAGAATTTTAGCTAGGCAGCCGTGGCGCTCCATAGAAAATGGCAAGAGATAAGGCAGAGGAGCCAAGAGAACATGTCTCTGTCTTACAGACAAGGGAAAACAATAAAGCAATTTGCATTTTAGACAGACTTTCTGGCAGGTGTTAGAGGGTGACAGCACTGAAGGCAGGAAAACCAGTAAGAGAATGTTGCAACTCCAAGAGCTGTACAAACCATGTGGCTTCAGCATCTGAGTAGGAGGATGCAGAAGGAAGGCAACTGGCCGGGCAGGGTGGCTCATACCTATAAACCCAGCGCTTTATGAGGCCAAGGCGGGCAGATCACCTGAGGTCAGGGGTTCGAGACCAGCCTGGCCAACATGGCAAAACCCTGTCTCTACTAAAAATACAAAAGTTAGCTGGGCGTGGTAATAGTGACCCCATCTCAGGAAAAAAAAAAAAAAAGAAGAAGAAGAAGAAAGAAGGGAGAAGGGAGGAGAAGAAGAAGAAGAAGAAGAAGAAGAAGAAGAAGAAGAAGAAGAAGAAGAAGAAGAAGAAG
>NW_012114489.1:3232711-3242474 GCF_000951035.1 Colobus angolensis palliatus | reverse complement strand
AGGAGGAGGAGGAGGAGGAGGAGGAGGAGGAGGAAGAGGAGGAGAAGAAGAAGAAGAAAGGCTACTGGGCTTCTGATGTCTCTGAGAACAGGGAACGCTCAAATCAGCAAGTACTCCTAAAAGTCCAGACTAGAAATGTCTGTCAAAATGGGAAAGGGATTCTGCTTGACTTAATTTGTGGATGAGTGCCTTCTCAAGGAAATCTTGATGCAAAAAAGTATGATGGGACTGGAGGAATGTGTGCCCTACAGATTTCAAAACTAACAAATCAAATCTCCTTCCCAAGACAAAACCCCACAATGAGGATAAAATGCTGAGAGGAAAATTCAAATTGAGCAAGATTGGGACAACATGGATGCTTTTGTTGATGAGTTCAAATAAAAGTGGAGGAAGGCAGGAGAGGAAGCAGATACCAGAAAGTGTGAGATCATGTCCTTTATAGTTTTGAAACAGTGTCAGAAGAAAAAATGATAAATCTATAAAGCCAGAAAAAATATCTGGTTCTCTCCCTTATAAGGTCACAGAAAAACTCATTCTACGTTGACTCTCTACAGAGTTATTGTGACAAAAATGAGTATAAGAACTAAATAATGTTTCTACAATGAAGGCAGTCCAGAAAGTCATGCCCAAAAAACTGATTAAAACTGTAATCCGATAATTCAACACAAGGTTAATAAAAAGCTTTTAAAAATAATAGAAGCTATGAAAGGATAGCATAAATCAAAATTAGAAAAATTCAGAAATAAGGAGATTGGAGGAAAGGAAAATTTGGAAAGAGAGGTGACAGAATCAGGAAAAAGTTAGAAATAAAATCATTTCAGAGATGATGGCAAAACTACAGTAAGTCCAAGAATGAATGAATAGAGCAAATAAAGCCTCAAGAGAAACAGAAGTCAAAGAAAAGAGGAAAATTTAAAGATTAAAAAAAAGTATAAAATGATTGTTAAAAGGATTCAGGAATTAGGCCAAGCACAGTGGCTCACACCTGTAATCCCAGTACTTTGGGAAGCCAAGGCAGGCGAATCACTTGAGGGCAGGAGTTCGAGGCCAGCCTGGCCAACATGGTGAAACCCCATTTCTACCTGTAATACAAAAATTAGCTGGGCATAGTGGTGCATGCCTGTAATCCCAGCTACTCGGGAGGCTGAGGCAGGAGATTCGCTTGAAGCTGGGAGGCAGAGGTTGCAGTGAGCTGAGATCACGCCAGTGCACTCCAGCCTGGGCAACATAGCGAGACTCCATCTCAAAAAAAAAAAAAAGAATAGCATATTTAAACATATGTAAACCATGAGTCAAAATAGGAGCTCTCAGAGAAGAAAACCAAAGCAATAGAACAGAACAAATACTAAAAATACTAACGTGTGTGTGTGTGTGTGTGTGTGTGTGTGTGTGTGTGTGTAAAACAATGAGAGAACTGAAGCCAAATATAGGATCAATAAATGTAAATCAACTCGCCTACTGGAAAACAAGAAATTTTCAGATTGATTAAAACTGTTACAAAGACAAAATGTATGTCATTAAATACCTATATCCATTAAAGTGAAAACAAAATAAACAACCGATTCAAAAAGCTAGAAAAAGAACAAGAAAGTACAAATATAAAGAATTTAAAACAACAAAGGGAAAATAACCATCAAACAAAATAAAATTTTAAAACTCACAGACTATCTTGCACAGATCTCTACATATATATTTGAATCTGATGATTTCCTAGAAAGGCACAACTTATCTAAATAAGAATTACCATAAGAGAAATAGGGAAAGTAGTTAAAAAGCTTTCCCACAAAAAAGCACCAGGCCCCAGTGGATTCTCAGCTTAATTCTTCCAAAACTTTAAAAATCAAATAATCCCAATGCTGTTTAAATTATTTCAGAAAAGGAAAGAAAATTCCAAAAATTTTTATAACTTAACAAATATTGTGTGAGAAAAACATAGAAACCTCACTATGAGTCTCAATACAAAAATTATAAATTAATTATTAGTAGGTAGAATCAAATGGTACATTAAAAAAATACATCACAACCAGTTGAGCCTTTTGCCAAGAGTACCAAGGTGCTTAAATTTTGAGAAGTTTTCTAAAATGTTAATAAAACTAATTAGAAAAAAATCATACACTCATTTCCATCAATGTTAACGGCATTCGACAAAATTCAATACTCTCCCATGTAAAATAATTCGATAACATAGGAATTGATGAATACTTTTCCAACATTATAAAAATACATTTACCCCAGTACAAAAGTCAGCATGTGATTTAATGAAAACACACTAGAGGCTTTCCTGCTAAAGTCAGATATAAGACAAAAATGCCCATTATTCCCAATACTATTTAATATTGTGTTGTAGCTAATAACCAATCCAAGAATAAAAGAGAAATCAATTAGAAATGTTGAAAGAAAGAGGTAGTACTATTTTTATTTGCAGATGATATGATAATATATTTAGAAAATCCAAAAGAACCAGTGGAAAAACTACTATAAACAAATGGGACAATGTAATAAAGTAGAAAGTTATAAAATTAATATAAAAATCAATAGCCTTCATATATACAAATAAAAAACAGTTAAAATACATAATGGAAAAAATTAATGGAAAAACATGTCAGGTTAGGAAACATTAACATGATAAAGATGTCAGTTCTCGCTGAGTTAATTTATAAATGTCATGCAACTCCATTAAAAATATCACCAGGATCTTTTCTGAAACTTGACAAATTGATTATAAAATTCATCTGGAAGAACAAACAAGCCAGAAAATCTCTAAAATAGAACAATAGGTGGAGGATGTGCCAGCTAACCAGGTATTAAAACATGCAACACGGCTTCTACAATTTAAAAAGTTTGCTTATGATGCAAAAATAGCGCAACCAATGCAATCAAATAGAAAATCCAAAAGTTGATCCAATTGTTGAAGGAAATTTAGTTTGCTGTTCAGAATGAATTTTATTCAGACAATGGCTTTAGAGAAGTCACTGAGATGAAAAAGCAGAACCTTACACTCATTCAATAATATCAGGATTTACTTAAATGAGTAACACTTAGCATAACTCAATGGAGATTTCTCTGCTACAGATGCCTAAAGACCAGAAATATTTACCCTATATTCACTATGCTTCTGGCTTTAAGATTTTAAAAAGTCAAGGAAGTACTGATAAGCGTCCACAGTACACTGAAAGGTCATTTCAGTTCTCATACTTTAGCATCCTATACACTTCAAGTTCTCCGTTTATGAATAGGAAACAAATCTATCACATCATAATCACTTGATAAAGGCAAATAAGTTGTGTCCAGCACAGTCTTTGTATCCACATATAAACATTGAAGTAAATAAAATAGGTCTCACTCTATTCCAAGTAGTTGCCAGTATCTTGAAAACACTGGATTATAGCTTCTACTGATCTGGACTAAGGTACCTCAGAGCTTCTGGACTTAACATCCATTCCCTTCTGTAATTTTATTCTTGAGTGCCCTGTCAAAGCAAGTTCCATGAGATATCTATGCGCTCCCAAATGTGTGCTGAGAAAAGTTTCTCTTTGTCTTGAACTCCTTCATCGCCTTTGTCCTTAAAACATAATTTAAACGACACAACTATGGCTCATGGATCTAGCAAACTTGATAAGCCCTTAAAATGTCACAGTCCTGCAGACTTCCTAACAAGACAAAACAGATGAGTTGACAACCACGCCAATTACCCATGACAAATCTGCTTGCCACCCACAAGACTAAAGTTTAAAGCTTTTTGGATCGTTTGCTTCCAGTATGAACTGATCCGGGAACCATTCTGGCATCATAACATTACATCAGTGAAAGGAGAACACGAAAACAGGGTCAAGAATTACAACCTGAACTGCTCAAAAGCACTGGTGCCTTTGTGGTTTTGCCAAGACAGTTCACACCAACTTATAAGTACCAACCTCCTCTGAATGAAACTAGCATTTCATTGTCTTCAGCTTACATCATTACACTTATTCCCGTTCAACTCCCACTACTTCATGAGCTGTCAAAAATTACACCAAAGAAAATATGAGTGTAGTAGGGAGATGCCAAGTGCAAAAGACCAACAGCAATGCCAAGAAATCTAAAGGAGAAAAGGGTAGTCACTGATGACTCACAGTTGGCTTTAAGTGTAGACACTCAGAAGTACCAAGGAGTGTGTCTGCAACATGGACCCCAACTGGCATATTCGGTTCAATCCAATTCCTCAAGTATTTATTGAGCATCTACTAGGGGCAGCACACTAGCAAGCACTGTGAACAGAGGTGTGGGTAGTACCCAAATCTGTGCTGAGGATTCAACTGTGAGCTAAGCTATAAACTGAGACCAGGAGAGTGACTGCAAGCAAATAGAAAATAATAATATTGCATGATAAGCACAAAGGCAGCACTAAGACTAAGAGGTTCCAGAAAGGCTGTTGAAACAAAAATGAATAAATAGAAAGATAACTGGGGAAATTTGAATATGTGCTGTATATCAGATAATAGTGTTTTATGAATGTTAGATCTCTGGGGGTAATAGTTATATTGTGATTATGTAGGACATTGTCCTTGTTCTTGGGATAATGTACTTAGGGATTAAAATTTCATGATGTCTGCAACAATCTCTCAAATAGTTCTGTATATAATAATGTATTTGGTAAGGAAGGGACGGGGGGAGAAAGAGAGAGAGAAACATAAAAAAGATAAAGTTCCCAATTTAATCTTGAATGTGAAATTTAAAACTATACTTTGCCCAGCTATCCCGCTAGTTGGCTGAAAAGAAGTGATTTTACATTCTGTCTTACAAAACAGAAACAATGAGTTCACTTCCAGAAACATGAAAGGGAGAGGACCTTATAACCAAACTAAAGGAGAGAATCACATCCCAGCTGTGGACTCTATAAAAGAAATTCCCAGGCCGGGCGCGGTGGCTCAAGCCTGTAATCCCAGCACTTTGGGAGGCCGAGACGGGCGGATCACGAGGTCAGGAGATCGAGACCATCCTGGCTAACACGGTGAAACCTCGTCTCTACTAAAAATACAAAAACTAGCCGGGCGAGGTGGCGGGCGCCTGTAGTCCCAGCTACTCGGGAGGCTGAGGCAGGAGAATGGCGTAAATCCGGGAGGCGGAGCTTGCAGTGAGCTGAGATCCGGCCACTGCACTCCATCCCGGGTGACAGAGCAAGACTCCGCCTCAAAAAAAAAAAAAAAGAAAGAAAGAAATTCCCAAAGGCCAGTCTGCACATGAGAAGGAATTCTCTGGCCAGGGAGTGGGAGATAGAGATACCCAGTCAAGATCATCTTGGTGGGCTATGACTTTGGCTTCATTCACATCTTGCCTCATCCTTTTAGCAACCAGGCATCAAGACTGTAATTAGACAGAGGCCTCAGCACAAAGCTCTACTATAATCATAGAGAGGGGGAGCAATTTCTCAGCCATTGTGACTCATTTTTCAGACCCCACTGGAAATGTTTTAGTTTCACAACACAATTAGCAGCTGCGGGAACAGTCCAACCGATACCAGACATTTCTATAAATTGGGAAGAATTCCCAAAACTTAGTGCTGGCCATTCTGCTCAGTAATAATAATTATACCTTTTAACAGCTTTATACCATACAATTCACTCACTCAAAGTGTATAATTCAACCAGCCACAGTGGCTCATGCCTGTAATCCCAACACTTTAGGAGGCCAAGGCAAGAGGATGACTTGAGCCCAGGAGTTTGAGACCAGCCTAGGCAACATAGGGAGACTCCATCTCTACCAACAAAAAAACAAAAATTTAAAAACCAGCTGGGTGTGATGGTACATGCCTGTGGTCCCAACTACTCGGGAGGCTGAGGTGCGAGAACTGCTTAAGCCAGGGAGGTCGAGGCTGCAGTAAGCCATGATCACGCATCTGTACTCCAGCCTAGGTGACAGAGCAAGACCCTGTCTCAAAAAAAAAAAAAAAGTGTATAATTCAGTGTTTTTTAGTATATTCATAGGGTTATACAATGATCACTACAATTTAACATTAGAAAAGTTTGCCTCCCCAAAACAAAACACTGTATACATTAGCAGTCACTCCCTAGTCCTTCCCAGATCTTTCCTCCTTCCCCCAGCCCTAGGCAACCATCAATGTATTTCTGTCTCTATAGATTTTCCTATTCTGGATATTTAACATAAACGAAATCATATCACCTATGGACTACTGTAGCTAGCTTCTTTCACTTAGGATAACGTTTTCAAGGTTCATGTTGTAGCAGGTATCAGTACCACGTTTCTTTTTACTGCTGAATAAAATTCCATTGTATGGATAGACCACATTTTCTTTATCCATTCATTAGTTGATAGACATTTAAGTTGTTTTCACATTTTGGCAATTATGAATAATGCTGCTACGACCATTCATGTGCAAGTTTTTGGGTGAATGCTTGTTCTTATTTCTCTTGGGTATATGCCTAGGAGTAGAACTGCTGACTCTTAAGTCTATGTTTAACCTTCTTAGCAGCTGCCAAACTGTTTTCAAAGCAGCTTTGTCATTTTTTACGTTCCTACCAGCAATGTGTGAAGGTTCTAATGTCTCTTCATCCTCTCCAGTACTTGGGATTTTCTGTCGTTTTATTGTAGCCATCCTAGTGAGGGTGAAATGGTATCTCATTGTGGTTTTTATTTGCATTTCTCTGATGACTAATGGTGTTGAGCATCCTTTTATGTGCTTATTGGCCATTCGGATATGTTCTTTGAGAAAAGTCTATTCAGATCCTTTGCCCTTTTTTTAACTGGGGAATTGGGCTATTTGTCTTTTTATTATTAAGTTGTAATGTTTCATTATATATTCTGGCTATAAAACTCTTATTGAATATATGATAATTGTCATTTAAGACAATATTTATTGAGAACCTACCATGTGTCAGGCACTATGCGAAGTGTTTTCCAGTTAGTATCTCATTAAATTCTCACAACAAACTTATAAGATAAGGTATTTTAACTATTATTCCTATTTGTAGATGAAAAAGATGAGGTATACACACCCAAGCTTACACCATTAGTAAGTGATGCCATACAGTCAGATGCCAGAACTCACATCTTACTTACTGTCACACAGGCAGCCTCCCTTTCTGCACCAAGAAGAACCTGGTCAATAAAGCTTATTTTCTACTTACCTCACTGGATGCTGTGAGAATATAACAGACCAGGGTCCCTAAAGCAATGCGATTTCATTAGAGAAACATATTAGAGCAAAATCCTGAACATATGTTCTATATCACTTTAGCCCCAGGAGTTCCTCTTTGAACAGCGTTCCTGGACAAATAGCCTAACAAGTGGTGCATGTTCCATCACTGTCTGGAAGATTTAATAATGCTTCTTAGGACATTAAAGTCCATGAAAATTCTTGCAATAAAGAAACATTAATTTCTTGAGGTACTGCACATTTGCAAAACGTATATACCCACAAAATCCCAAACCCTCAGAATATATATATTTATAACCATGTGAAATAAATGTAGAGTCCACAGGAGGAGGCTAAACAAGCACTCTGTGTTTCTAAACTATATAATCTCCCATGCTATTTTATGCCCTAAAGCTTCAAGGATCGAACATAGGCAAGCTCAAACCAAGACCTTGACCTGCTTTCCAAGTTTCTCAGCCCTGTTTTAAATGCAGAAGATCAACACACCTCAAAAGGTGAAAAACAAAGTCTGTCATTGCTCAGGTAGCTATTGTCCACATCTCTATCTAAATTTTACATCTCTAGCCCATCGGTGCAGAACAAACCTCTTCGCGTTGTTATTTTTATTGTAAATATCCAGTTTTCCATTTCCCTCCCTGTCATTGCTTTTCTGTGGATGGGAACCATTTGTGTCATTCAAAATGTGTTCACTTATCCATCTCAGATATTGTTTCAGAGTGGCAGACATGTTCCCTAACTCATAAGTGGATTACATCTGGAAGCTGAAGGCTAAGACATGTACATTTAAGCTGTGCAAACTGGACATTAAACAAAACTAAGTATGTGTGTTCTTAATTTTTTAAAGATATGAAAGAAAAGGGTGTGAAAATAGGTGCACTCCAAGGAAAATACTTTTATAATTGTATCTATCATATACTGTTACAGAATTAATTATTTAAGATGACTGGCATTTCTCGATATCATTGCTTTTGTTTTTGTTTCTGTTTTTGTTTGAGATGGAGTCTTGCTCCGTTGTCCAAGCTGGAGTGCAGCGACGCGATCTCAGCTCACTGCAACCTCCACCTCCCAGGTTCAAGCAATTCTCCTGTCTTGGCCTCCTGAGTAGCTACGATTATAGGCGTGTGCCACCATGCCCAGCTAATTTTTGTATTTGTAGTAGAGACAGGTTTTGCCATGTTGGTCAGGCCTGTCTCGAACTCCTGACTTCAGATGATCTGCCAGTCTTGACCTCCCAAAGTGCTGGGATTACAGGCATAAGCTACCATGCTCAGCCCATTGTTTTAAAAATGATGATTTAGGAATAATTCTGATTGTGATGCCTTGGTAGTGATTAATAGTACAGGTTCTTAGATTTAGACCACTTAGGCTCTTTATCAGTTAACTCTTGCCAGGTAACAAACTGCAACAAACTCAGTGACTTAAAACCACAATCACTTATTCCTTACCCATCTGTGAGTGAGCTGGGCTTGGCTCCAAGTTGTTGTTTGAGTCTAGGTCAACTCAACATTTCTCTCTTCTTCTTTGGATCAGTAGGTTGACTGGAACACGTTCTTCTCATGACAATGGCAGAAATACAAAAGGACAAGCCCAACCACATTTCACATCTCTGCTTGTATCATTTCTGCTAATATTCCATTGCCCAATGCAAGTCCACGGCCAAGCTCAAAGACAATGTGTAGTGAAGTACATTCCACCCACCACGAGACCAAAGCAAGTCACAAAGCCATGCCCAACATCAGTGGTGTGGGCAAATATACTCCTTTCCTGAAGATGTAAGCAAGAACATGAGTGTTTTTTAACAATAACCCAATCTGACACAGGTCTAGTCTTGGTTTTACCACATCAGCCACGTGACCTTGGGCAAGTGTTTTAACCACTCTTTTTGTCAGTTTCATCTTCTGTAAAATGGGGATTAAATAGTACCTATATTATAGGTCTTAATAGGTGAGCATTATCTGCATCTTCTCTAACTAGTAACATCTTCTACTTCTCTTTCTTGAATTTAGCCGTAGAGATTAAACCTTTTAGGCTAGCCTAATTCAGTCTGATTCAGCTACAAAAATATATAAATGTATCAATAAAGAATACACACAGAAGGACTGTTATGAATCTAATTCCATTCAGAAGCTTAAGCTAAAAACATGAATGGCATTCTTGATTCGGAATGTACTCACACTATTCACACACACACCCTTAATTACCAAGGTGCATTAATTTTGTCTCCTAAATATTCCTTGAATTCTCAATATCTCAACAATTTTTTAAATGGCTATTGTCTTAAGCCACTAAGTTTTGGCATAGTTTGTTATACAGCTAAAACTAACTGATCTTTTTTGTCCCCTGCTTAAAGTTTCAGAATAGAGTCCCTTGAGATAAAACCCAAACATTTTAATTTTCTAAAATATGGCCACTCATAATTTATCACCGGCTAAACTCTACAGTCTCCTCTCCGACCATTTCCTCTCTTCCATTCCTAACTACTGCCATAAAATTAAAAATTTTTAAACCTTTAAAATCTCACCTAATAGGCCGGGCGCGGTGGCTCAAGCCTGTAATCCCAGCACTTTGGGAGGCCGAGACGGGTGGATCACGAGGTCAGGAGATCGAGAC
>NW_012114489.1:3199919-3232661 GCF_000951035.1 Colobus angolensis palliatus | reverse complement strand
CCGCCACCTCGCCCGGCTGATTTTTTGTATTTTTAGTAGAGACAGGGTTTCACCGTGTTAGCCAGGATGGTCTCGATCTCCTGACCTCGTGATCCACCCGCCTTGGCCTCCCAGTGGGTCTTATTTTATTATACATATCAAAGACTGCAGAAAAGAGAGCTATCATGGGCCCAGATTTATTTTCTTGATCAGATCTGAGCTCACCTGGAAATGATTCATTTCAGACTGGAATTTAAGTGAAGGTAAAAAAAAAAAAAAAAAACTCACCTAATAATAAATCAGTTCCATTTATGTCCCTGGCTAAACCTACATTATTCTCTGAGTCCTTCCTGCATCCTGGTAAATAGTCATTTCTTGTTGGCTTTAATTTATTAAACACACACCATCACTCAATTTTCAGTGCCCTATAGGAGGTTCTTTCACTGTATAATAAACAGTTACTGCTGCTTATTCATATTTTAATGATACTATGAATACAATGGTGTATATTCTGACTCCTAGTCTTAGAGAAACAGTCTCTGTTGGATTCTCACTGCCATTCATTTTTCTATTCATCGTTGGACTTTGCTATTATGAAAATTCCAGATACATCAAAATAATACCATCATGGCCCAGTTGTTTTGTTCAAAAATGAGCCAACTTGTCTATTTGTTTCCTGTTATATTCAATAACAGACCTTACAACCAGATTGTTTTAACTGAACACCCCATGTGTTTGTAGCTCCCTATAGAAAGTCAATAGTCCTCAAACCACTGCTCTCATTACTCTTTTCCAGCAGCTCTAAGCTAATATACCATCACTGGGTTCAAGGTAGCCATATTCTTTCAGGCTAACACATATATGCTATGTATACATAGAAAAGGTCATCATTCCCATTGATTTGATAGTTACCTGGTTAGCCTGATAAATGTATATAATCAAACTAGATAATTCTAGTTCCAACACTGATACCCAGTGACAATGGCCTCAGATTCACACTTGGAGCTATGTTATATTGACCCAAATCACTCACTCATCTATCTTGCAAACCCAAATTACCATGAAACTCAGCAAAAAGCAGTAAAGAACCTGCTTTAAATTCCAGATTCATGGGCAAGTGTTCATTTACGTGGTTGAAATGGCATACTAGAAAGGTCTTCTATTTCTCTATTCTACTGCCTACACACACAAAGCCACTTTTAGTGAAACTATTACATTTTCACAGTGATACTGCTGGCAGAATGTGACTGCACAGGGACAAAACTAAAAGTGAGCCAAGAAAGTGGTCACTTGGACAAGCTCTTTTTACTGTGTTTCCATGTCATCCACCCACTAGGATCACTACCCAACTCTGAGGGGCCCTCCTACATTGACCAGCTAAGGCAGCACACAAAACCCACTGTGCTGAAAAGGAGACTGGTTTTTAAAAATAACCCTTTTGGTTTTATAGCTAAGTTACAATTATGCCATGCAACACATTCATATGAACAGCCGAGCTACACTCTTTTATTAGACTAAAATTCATTCACAGAGTCAATAAATATTTACCCAATGCCTGCTAAGTGGCAGTCACTCCATATTTTCAAAAGATGGAATGAAACTCATACTATGATTTACATTAATCCCTGTTACTGTGTCTCCTGTTCCACATAATTTACTGTAAAGTCTTCCTGTATATATCATCCTCTTTCAGGCCTCACACCCAGCCACCAAGTCTAGTCAAGAGCATCTTCTAAGTATTACTTAACTCCGACCTTTGCTCTCCATCTCTACTCTTACCACTCAAATCCAGGCCTGGGTTTACCACAACTTTCTAACAGATTTGCATGCCTTCATCTTTTCCTCTTAAACTCAGAATAACCATCTCAAAGGCAAATACAACCGTGTAACTCTCCAGCTTAAAATCTCTCAAGGGCTCCTATTCTATAAATCCCTAGCTCCTAAACATTGCCTGAAGTCCCCCCTTTGTCACCACCCTCAAGCGCCCTTCCCCCCACCTTTCTGGGGCTGTAAATAGTGAGCCTGCAGGGCTGCAGGGACTAGGCAGCATGGTATAATAAATGCACAAAGGCCTGGGCCACACCAACTTTCCTCTCCCACCAAATCTCTCTTACTCTTCTCCCTCCAAGCTCCTCTAGATATTGGGGACATTCAGCAAAGAATTATGCCATTTTTAAGCTTCCATGAGGTACAGAACCAGACTTGGGCAAATGACAAAAGAATTGTCTGAGTTGTTGGTTCCACCTCAGGCTCTGCTTCACTTAGGCTGAAAATCAATGCTCAGAAATTGACTCATGAACTACTGCACAAACTCAGGCAGCTTCTGTTTTCCATTCAGTTCTAGAAACCCAAGAGAAAGCTCCATAATTCAGGACCAGTTGCTACCACGTAGAAAATTCTACCCTAAAACGGTGGTTGTGAGTAATCTGAGCCTTGAGGGTTGAAGACCACCCATAGGCTCAGAGGGGCCCACAGCAAGACCAGAGCCTTTGCAATGACATTTCTTGATTCACCATGCCCAGTCAGCCTAGGAACCATATACTGGGACATCATGGAGGTACCTAACTATTATTTTTAGGTAAGATTTATCTTTTAAATATTAGAAAACCATGTGCTTATTTTAAGAAATTTAGAAAACAGAAATAGACATACAGAAAACACAAAAACGCTGGGCGCGGTGGCTCATGCCTGTAATCCCAGCACTTTGGGAGGCCGAGGCGGGTGGATCATGAGGTCAGGAGTTTGAGACCAGCCTGACCAGCATGGTAAAACACCGTCTCTACTAAAAATACAAAACTTAGTGGGACATGGTGGCACGCACCTGTAATCCCAGCTACTCAGAAGGCTGAGGCAGGAGAATCGCTTGAACCCAGGAGGCGGAGGTTCCAGTGAGCCGAGATCTTGCCACTGCACACCAGCCTAGGCGACAGAGTGAGACTCTGTCTCAAATAAAAAAAGAAAAAGAAAACACAGAAATTACCTACAATATCATTACTAAAGTATCAGATCCATGCATATTTTTTAAACTTTTTATTGAAGCATAATATACACAAAGACAGCTAGTATCATACTGAATGGGGGAAAGCTGAAAGCCTTTCCTCTAATATCTACAACATGACAAGGATGCCCACTGTCACCACTGTTATTCAACATAGTACTGGAAGTCCTAGCTACGGCAATCAGACAAGAAGAAGATATAAAGGACATCCAAATTGGAAAGGAGGAAATCAAGTTATCCTTCTTTGCAGATGATGTGATCTTATATTTGGAAAAACCTAAAGACTTTATAACAAAACTATTACAACGGATAAATTCAGTAAAGCTTCAGGATACAAAATCAACTTACAAAATCAGTAGCATTTCTATATGCCAACAGTGAACTACGTGAAAAAGAAACTTTAAAACAGTAATCCCATCTACAATAGCCACATATAAAATTAAATACCTGGGAATTAACTTAAATAAGTGAAAGAGCTCTACAATGAAAACTATAAAACACTGATGAAAGAAATTGAAGAGAACACTGAAAACTAGAAAAACACTCCAGGCTCATGATTGGAAGAATCAATATTGTTAAAATGTCCATACTACCCAAAGCAATATACAGATTCAATACAATCCTGACAAAAATACCAATGGTGTTCTTCACAGAAACAGAATGGAACTGCAAAAGACCCAGAATAGCCAAAGCTATCCTAAGCAAAAAAGAACAAAACTGGAGGAATCACATTGCCTGACTTTGAATTATACTACGAGCTATAGTAACCAAAACAGCATGGTACTGGCATAAAAACAGACTCATAGACCAATGGAACAGAATAGAGAACCCAGAAACAAATCCACACACCTACAGTGAACTCACTTTCGACAAAAGTGCCAAGAACAAGTCGGGCGCAGTGGCTCACGTCTGTAACCCCAGCACTTTGGGAGGTCAAGGTGGGTGGATCACAAGGTCAGGAGTTTGAGACCAGCCTGACCAACATGGTGAAACCCCGTCTCTACTAAAAATACAAAAATTAGCCAGGTGTGGTGGCACCTGCCTGTAATCCCATCTACTCAAGAGGCTGAGGCAGGAGAATCGCTTGAACCCAGGAAGTGGAGGTTGCAGTAAGCCAAGATCATGCCATTGCACTCCAGCCTTGGTGACAGAGCGAGACTCCGTCAAAAAAAAAAAAGTGCCAAGAAAATACATTGTGGAAAGGGACAGTCTCTTCAATAAATGGTGCTGGGTAAACTGGATATCTATATGCAAAAGAATGAAACTAAATCCCTCTCTCTTGCCATATACAAAAATCAAATCAAAATGGACTGAAGACTCAAATCTAAGACCTCAAACTATGATACTCCTACAAGAAAACATGGGGGAAAATCTCCGGGACATTGGTCTGGGCAAAAAAAAATTTAGCAATAATCCATAAGCACAGGCAACCAAAGCAAAAATGGACAAATAGGATCACACCAAATTAAAAAGCTTCTGCACAGCAAAGGATACGATCAACAAAATGAAGACACAACCCATGGAATGGGAGAAAATATTTGCAAACTACCCATGTGACAAGAGATTAATAACCAGAATATATAAGGAGCTCAAGCAACCCTGTAGGAAAAAAATGTAATAATTCAATCAAAACATGGGCAAGGCCGGGCGCGGTGGCTCAAGCCTGTAATCCCAGCACTTTGGGAGGCCGAGACGGGCGGATCACGAGGTCAGGAGATCAAGACCATCCTGGCTAATACGGTGAAACCCCGTCTCTACTAAAAATACAAAAAACTAGCCGGGCGAGGTGGCAGGCACCTGTAGTCCCAGCTACTTGGGAGGCTGAGGCAGGAGAATGGCGTAAACCCGGGAGGCGGAGCTTGCAGTGAGCTGAGATCCGGCCACTGTACTCCAGCCTGGGCGACAGAGCGAGACTCCATCTCAAAAAAAAAAAAAAAAAAAAAAAAAAAAAATGGGCAAAAGATTTGAATAGACATTTCTCAAAAAAAAAAAAAAAAAAAAAAAAATGGGCAAAAGATTTGAATAGACATTTCTCAAAAGAAGACATACAAATGGCAAACAGGCATATGAAAAGGTGCTCCACATCACTGATCATGAGAGAAATGCAAATCTAAACTACAATGAGATATCATCTCACCTCAGTTAAAATGGCTTATATCCCCATAAAAAGGAACGAGATTATGTCCTTTGCAGGGATATGGATGGAGCTGGAAGCCATTATCCACAGCAAACCAACACAGGAAGGAAAACCAAACACTGCATGTTCTCACTTATAAGTGGGAGCTGAACAATGAGAACGCATGGACATAGGGAGGGGAACAACACACACTGGGGCCTGTTGCAGGGAGCAGGAGGAGGGAGAGCATCAGGATAAATAGCTAATGCATGCCGAGCTTAATACCTACATGATGGGTTGATAGGTGCAGCAAACCACCATGGCACATGCTTCCCTATGTAACAAACCAGCACATCCTGCACATGTATCCCAGAACTTAAAATAAAATAAAATGGCTTACATCCAAAAGATAGGCAATGACAAATGCTGGCAAGAGTGTGGAGAAAGGGGAACCCTTGTACACTGTTGGTAGGAATATACATTAGTACAACCACTATGGAGAACCGTTTGGAAGTTCCTCAAAAAACTAAAAATTGGGCTACCATATGACCCAGCAATCCCACTGCTGGGTATATACCCAAAAGAGAAGAAATCAGTACATTGAAGAGATATCTGTACTCCCATGTTTATTACAGCACTATTCACAATAGCTAAGATTTGGAAGCAACCTAAGTGTCCATCAACAAGTGAATAAATAGATAAAGAAAATGTGGTACATATATACAATGGAGTACTATTCAGCCATAAGAAAGAATGAGATCCAGTCATCTGCAGCAACATGGATGGAACTGGAGGGCACTATGTTAAATGAAATAAGCCAGGCACAGAAAGACAAACATTGCAATTCCTCACTTATTTGTGGGATCTAAAAATCAAAACAATTGAAGTCATGGACATATAGAATAGAAGGATGGCTGCCAGAGACTGGGAAGGGCAGTGGGGGCCTGGGGAGTAGGTGAGGACGGTTAATGAGTACAAAAAAAAAAAGTAGTAAGAATGAATAAGACCTACTATTTGATAGCACAGCAGGGTGACTATAGTCAATAATAACTGTATGTCTTTAAGTAACTTAAAGAGTGTAACTGGATTGTTTGCAACTCGATGGATAAATGCTTGAGGGGATGGATACCCCATTCTCCATGATGTGCTTATTTCACATTGCATGCCTGTGTCAACATATCTCATGTACCCCATAAGTATATACACCTACTATGTACCCACAAAAACCAAAAATAAAAATAAACATTAAAAATATATACATAAAGAAAAGTTTATATAACAGCACCATTTCATTTTGATGGATATCACTGTGGTCTTTTTTCTATGTATACATATGCATATTTTTACCAAAACAAGATAATACAGCACATGTCTTTTTATTTTTTGTCTTTCATTTTTTTATGTACAGTGGGTTATGAACATCTTTTCAGGCCATTAAATATTCCTCTACAATATCACTTTAATAATAGCTTAGTATTCCATTGTTCAATTTAGCCAGTACCCTAACCTAGATTTAGACATTTACATTGTCTTCATTTTTCATTATTATAAACAACACTGCAATGAACAAACTTTCAGACAATTTTGCATACTTCCATATCTCTGAAACACTCGAATGTTATAAAACTCCTTGAAATCCACCTTAAAAATACAGCAAATCAATACATTTTCCTTAGGCATCATTTTCTCTGTGGCTAATATCAAAATCACTGGCCAAAAAATAGCACTTGGGAAAACTACTTAGATGACTAAGTTTCTCAAAAAGAGCTCATGTTTTTACCACTTGGTCACAATGGGGACTAGATGAGAGAAAAGGATAAAGCAAATCAAACATCTTTCATATAGATAACAGCTATAAGAGGATGTTTCATTGGGAGTTTTGAATGAGACACTTGGACTTCAGATACCAAATGACTTGTAAAATAGACTACCGTGAGGAAATTTCATAGTAGGAGAATAAGTACCAGTTGGATAGTTCATCCATGTCGAGGACATAAAAGGAGAGTGTTAGAAATTAAGAGAATTTGTAAGAAGAATAAATTTTGACCTTTTGGAAAGGACTGAATTCTGAGTCTCACCATTGTGTTTTCCAAGGGAATGAGGTGGGATGGGGGCACTCCATCCTATCCTCAAGTCAGGTGAGGTGGGCTCCAAGACATGGCTTGGAAAGCTTAATACATGTTCAACAGCAAATGGCATACAGTGACCCGCTGGTTGACTCACACTTTAGAAAGGCAATGTAAATGGAGACATCAGATTAAAGGGCTGCATCTAGGAAGTAACTACACTGCCCTCCAGTAACAGTTCAAAGGTGTATAAATCCCAGGGATCAGATGTCAACCCTGCTTACGAGGGCAGCCTGCTGACTGTGGATGGAGCCTTCAGAATTAAGAAGCTGTGGGGTATGTCATCAGGGTAAAGACGGAGAGAGGATGGGGGCAACGCCCAAATCAAAAGGGGGCCCAGTAGAGGGTTCCCGCATAACCCACAAAAATGATGCTGTGAGACAATCATCTTTAAACATTGGACCAGAGATCACAAAGTCACCCTGAAACAGGGTGGGCAAATAGGAACTCTTTTGCTCCTCTTTCCCTTCCTCTCTTCCCCTGCGCCAAGTCCAAAGTGGTCAGGAAACTTGGACAGCAAGCTGGGGAAAGAGAAGCAGGAAAACAGAGACATTTAACTCTAATTCACATTTGGAATATCTGGGACCCAACAATGTTAACTGAATTGAGACTGGATTTGCAAATTAAAGTCACCTTAGAACTGTCTTTGTCCTCTGAGTAGCCAGGGAATCTCAGGGCTTAACCAAAATTTTATCCAGTGGCTACAGAACTTTCTCCACAAAACAAAATGTAAAGGGACAACGGGCAACCAAAAAACAAAAAAGGATGCTTTCTGATCTCATCCCAAGAGTCTTATCTATTTGATGTACCACTTACACAGCTAACATTTTTAGAAGTTACATAGGCCAAGAACTAGACTAAACTTTTTATGCATACTTTAACTAAATCCTCCATGAATAGGTACTATAATTATCCCCATTTTATAACGAAAGAAACTAAGGTCCAAAAACGAAATAACTTATCTTCGATCACACATCAATTACAATCAAATCCAAGCCTGTTTGACTCTGCAACACATGCTTCGAACCATTGCCATGGTGAATTATTCATAAACACTTTGGTATACAAAGGAAAACTCAAATTATAAAGATCAGATTATCATATCATCATTAACCCAAATATATAGTATGTGCAAGAAAAACTGCCAAAATACAATATTATAAAATCACAACGGCAAGCAAAATGCTTGATTTTTTTAATTACTCAGGGCTTAGAGCCACCTAAAAAGTTTCAGCAATATTATATCGCATACACGTTACAGATTAAACATGCCCGTGGACTGTCCCCATGTAATCACTATAATATTTTATTATAGAATACCAGCATAGGTCCTGATCCCTAGCTCTTGGTAAACATGAGTAGCTGCAATCCATTGTTGCAAGGACTTAACATCCCGTATGCATGGTCTCAGCCTGAAAGAGAGTTTTCCAGGGCCTGACATCAATAGAAACTTCTTTGCTGTAGATTTTATTTTTATGAATTGGGATCAACAAAATGAGCATACAGTGACCGCAGGTATTAGGGAATGCTTTCATCAACTAAAGCCGACTGGAGGAGGAAGAGGGTTATCCAAACAACTCAGCTGTATGTCTCTGCTAAATGTGACTTAATCTCAGTTTATAAAAGCACCTGTGTTTTTTGTCATAGGGTTTATTGCTGCCAACCATGCCAAACAATGCCAACCCCTGTGCAGCGGGTAGGGGGACACAGTTAAATGATACCTGTCAATGTCTAGAAGGATTGGGATGATACAGGTTCATTTTCACAAACATCCTGGGCTACATTTTGAATATGCCTTTCCAGAAATGAAATTCTACAGCACCATCTACCACCTCCACTCCTCATGGCAGGCTTACCTCATCTCAGGGGACAGGGCTGTATTTTCTCCCCTGCCTTCCCTGGAATGGATACTTCTTTCTTCCTTTTTTGGAAAAACCAAAAAATTGAATAGTGCTTTACCCCTGAGAAGCTCTTAACAAATTGTTAGTTGCACCACTTCTTTTGGTTTCCTTTCACTGACATGTCAAAATGTAAATCATCTTTCCTCCTCAACCCAAGGCTACTGACACTCGAGCATAAGATCATCAGTTCTTCCCTTCACTGGTCTCTTCAGCCCACCCTCCTCCTCTCTCGCTGTGATTCTATTCATCCTTTTGCCATTGCCTTTATCCCAAGCTTGAGGGCAATCGCCAAACTCCCTTAGACTTTACGCAACCAAGAAATAAAAGCTTGTCTGAATTAAAAGCATTTCTTGGTACTAAGGAAATATTTTCTGCCTTCCACAGAGGAACAATGGTTACATTAAAAGATATGCCACACACAAAAAAACGAACCTGGATGTCTGCAAACTTAGCCAAGGAATCAGAATCTGAAAATTTATAGTATATCCCCAAGAACTCCCGAATCCTTCGCCCTTCTCTGAGAACCATCCTTCGCCCTTCTCTGAGAACCGCTATGCAGAGCTTTGAGTGACAGGCATAATGGTACAAGCCACGGTTTAAATTCTGCTTGCCTCATTCTCTGCATAGACAGCAACGGGCTGATAGAATGCAACTGAAAACATAATTTAGATGGGAAAATACAAAACGTTTTTCCCAGGAAAGAGGGGGGAGGACCGGAACATGGCTTGATCCAGCCAGCAGAGGGCGCAATTTACACATATAAGTATAAACCAGCCTTCGCTGGAAGCTGTAACGTCTCCTGCGATTTTTATCACAAATTTCCCATTTTTGAAAACCATATCCAAGCTCCCTTGGACAAAACTCCGGTAGAGTCACTCAGCTGTCCCCTCCTGTCTAAATAAGACTATTTTCTACTTTCCCCAGGTCCAGCCACTCAAACTGCCACTTTTCTATCCCTGGCTCTGGCATGGGAAAGAGGGAGGATCAAGTCCTTCAAACACAGCTTCCCAGAAAGAGTGACCTGTATTCCCAAGTAGCCTTCATTTGTTTAAGAGACTTGCACCTAGCATTTCTTGATCAAAGCTAATGCGCTGTAAATTTCTTCATTTAACAGACTTAGTCTGTTCAACTCTTGACACTGGGAATTGGGATTTCCCAGAACTATTAGCACTGCACAGTAGGCGCTCCATGCCGGCCAAGAACAGGGGATTAACAGGTATTTGTCTCAGCTAATTTCACTCTCTATACCGGGTCTATGGAGACTGGGGCTTCTTGGCCGAGTGTGTGCCACCCTGCTAATTGGCTACGAATGTAACTACTCCAGCATGTCAATGGACTGGGGATACTCCACAGCCTCAAGAGGCTGGAGGCAAATGGATCCTTACCATGGGCACTCAGGAAATTTGAGGGTTGCTGGGCAGCATCGCCATTGTAAATGATTCATTTGCCAACTTCTACCTCCTGCTGTCTATCAAACTTCATCCCTGTCAACCATGTGCAGATCGTTCGTAAACACTTTACTCAATGACAATTGCATCCATGAAATCCCATAGTAACAAGGAATTTCCATACATTCTATTCAGAATGCATTTGCAGAATCAAAAGTCCTACAGGTTGCTCCCATAAAATGCATAATTCCCTGAGTCAGGTAAAATCATTATATCCATCAGGATATTCACAGATTATATGAATTATTCCTGGAAAGAAGACGATAAAGGGACCGTTGTTAGTCCCTTTTCACGTGCCCTATTCTTCCATTTCTTGGTGATGATCAGACCCTCTTAGTGATATATCCTACTTCTAAAGTTTCTGATAAAGGAATTGAGGAGTCAAATGTTATATGTTTTAGTTATCTATTGTTGCGTAACAAATTATACCATGCTTAGCAGCTGAAAACAACATTTATTATTTCCTAGTTTCTGTGATCAACCAGGATCAATTCAAGAGCAGCTTAGCTGGGTGGTATTGATTAAGTCTCTCATGAGTTTGCAATCAAAATGTTGGCCAGGGTTGTAGGTACCTCAAGGCCCAACTGAGGGAGAATCCACTTCAAAGATCACTCATGTGGCTGTTGGCAGGCCGTAGAAGTGGATACTTCCAAGCTCACTATGTGGGCCTCTCCACAGGGCTGCCTCCCATGCTATGGACTGCATGTTTATGTTCCCTCAAAATTCATATACTGAAGCTCTAACCCCCAGTGTGGCTTTATCTGGAGATGGGGCCTCTAAGGAAGTAATTACAGTTAAATGACATCCATATGGGTGGGAACCTGATCTGATAGGATTAATGTCCTTACAAAAAAAGACACCAAAGTGCTCCAGCACTCTCCTCTCCTTTCTCTCTCTCTCTCTCCCACCACCTCCAAGTCTCCTAGTGTGCAAGAAAAAAATGATCATGAGATCATGTGAACACACAGAGAGATGGCAGCCACCTACAAGCCAAGAAGAGTGCTCTCACTGGGAACCAAACTGGCCTGCACCTTGATCTGGCATTTCTAGCCTCCAGAACTATGAGAAAATATATTTCTGTTTAAGCCACTCAGTCTATGGTATTTTGTTTTGTCAGTCCAAGCAGATTAATACACTCTACAAAGAATGAAGAGTCCAAGAGAGACCACCCTGAGATGGAAGCCATAGTATTTTTATAATCTAATATCAGAAGTCGCATCCCATCACTTCTATGGAATAGAATATAATCCCGTATTCTATTCATTATAAGCAAGTCAATAAGTCTAGCCCATACTTAAGATGAGGGAATTTTTAAAGGGCATGGATATGATGAAGCAGAGATAACTGAGGGACATCTTGGAGTCTACCTGCCATACTACGTGAGAGCTGATTTATTGAATAAAAACACATCTATGGTTATACTATTACAATTATATATATTATGATACAAGCAGTACATGTTACATGTAAGAAGACAAAACTGGATTTCATACGATGGGTGCATTTTGAAAGCTGGCTCATAATTTGGGAGTCCACTGCTTTATAATCATGTTCACACATGTGCTCTTAGTTTTTCTTTTCCCCTTTTCTGATCCTCTGAGTAGACATGTGCATATGGATACCACTTCCGGTGCCATAAATGTTGCCAGTGGAATGTGTGTAGTTCACCATTCCAAGCTTGTTGTCTGGGCTGTCTGCCACATCTGCCACCCAACAGTAAACCTCTTATTACAAAACCCATCTTTCTATCAGATGGCTACACCCCTGATTGATTAATTGAGCCCCTCTCAACACTGTCATAATGATAATAATAACAATAATACATTTCCAAGTGTGTTTGCTTTACCATGATGAACTGTGGGTTTCATTATCATTTAACCACTACATAGACCTTGCAATATAATATCATTCATCTCACCTTTATTCCTACATCCGTAATAATACTTGAAATAGAAACTTCCTCAAAGATCAACAGTGGCGGAATAAAAGTAAGTAAATGGTAGGATGAAAATATTCTAAGCCAGGTTACTCTGTCTTGTATAGTTCTTTTCAACAGATGAGCTTCTTGACTATGGCCCCTGAATTTCCTTCATTGTATGCACTGAAATGATATTAAATCTCTTAAGGGATATTTAATAATTCTATTGTATCAAACAAATCTAAGTGTCGTGTGTGTCATACAGAAGGCATTTGACAGAATTCATCAAATTTTTAATCTTTAATTTGGCATTTAAACATAATGCCAACATAGTGGAATACTGAAATACCAAATTTTTAGTTAAAATGAAGGATTGCTGTTTGGAGTAATAAGATGGTGTATGTAAAAGTAGCTGCTACAGTAGCAGAGAGCTCAAAATCATTTTTCAAATAAATTCTAAATAAATTCAGTTGAAATTAAATTCCGGCCATAAAATATAAAGTGCAAACAAAAAGCAACTGAAGAAAAACTCAAAAAAAAAGGGTAAAAAGTTGACCCTGCATGGCTCCAGAAGTGGAAACAGGAAACAGGTTCTACTCATATGCAGTCCCTGGCCTCTCCATCGCATTAACATACAAATCATTAACGCTATGCAAATCAGTAACACAATCAAGATTCCCAGAGTAATTTCTATTCCCATGTCTGCAGAGAGATCTAGTCTAGTTAGTTGTACAGAGAGAGCTTCCGGAAAATGTGATTAATTAGGGAAACACATGATAGTCACAAGAGAAAACTTGCAGTTAATCTAAGTTCGGTTAGTCAAGGTTACAAAGAGAATCATATAGGCTACTTAACCTTGTGTAGAAAGAATTCCATTCCACAGCCACCAATGTACCTCTGACCGCAGCCAACCAACTCATAAAACTAGGTCATTGGGTAAGGCAGGCATAATGACAGATTTGAATGCTTTTAGCATTCCTACTGAGCAGTCCCACTTGTGACTGAGTAAAATGGGAATGGGGCAGTCACATTATCCTCCCCTATAAATACTGACACCAATAGCTCCCATCTCAAAACCATGGTGACTCAAATGGTAAGTAATATTTAGGAAAGAAAATTCCTGTTTTAATTTGCTAATACCATCCAAGATTTCTATGTGACAGTTAAATCTCACAATAATGGAAAACACTAAAATAATATTCCATTTTGAAAAAGTAGTTATAAAACATAAATTAAAATAAAAACATTTTCACCAAAGAAATGTAAAGTTCTCTCTTTTTAACATTTTTTTATCTTGAAATAATCATAGATTTATAGGAAGTTGCAAAGATAGTACACAGATCTATCCCACGTCCCCCACACTCAGTTTGTCCCAATAGTTACATCTTATATAATATTAAAACTAGGAAACAGACATTGATCAAACATGTATGTATAGTTCTATGCCATTTTATCACATGTGTAGAATCATGTAACCGCTACTGCAATCAAGATACAGAACTGTTCCATCACCACAAAGATCTCCATCATGCTACCCCTTTAGAGTCGTATCTACCTGCCTACCATCTCTAACCCTTGCCAGTCACTAATTTGTTCTTCATCAATTTCAGTGTGTCATTTTGAGAATGTTATATAAATAGAATCAGATAGTATGTGACCTTTTAAAATTGGCTCTTTTCACTTAGCATAATGCCTATAAGGTCCACGAAAGTTGTTGCATAGGTAAATTTGTAGTGGTTGCTTTAGGTATTACATTACACATTCATAACTTATCCATCCATCGGTATTGACATTTTACTAGTTCAAGTGAAATATAGAGCCCTTACCTCCCTTTAAGACCCTTTACTACACCCATTTATAATATAATTATCTTAAATATTTCCTCTACATACATTAAGAACCATATCCAAAAAATGTTATATATCTTTTGCTTCAACTGTCAAATATAATTTAGAAAACTCAAGAGGCGAAAGAAGCCTATTGTCTGTGCCCATATTTCTGTTTGTTCCTTTGTTCTTTCTTCCTTCCTGGTACTTTAGCATTTTTTCATTCTCTTTCTATTTCAAGAACTTCCTTTAGCCATTTTTTTAAGGGTAGGTCTGGTAAATTATTTCAGTTGTTTTTCTTTTTTTTTTTAGTCTGAAAATGTCTGTATTTCCCTTTCATTCCTGAAGGATCATTTCACTTACTATAGAATTGGCTGACAATTCTTTTCTTTTTGGTACTTGAAAAATGTGCCATTTCTTTCTAGCCTTCATGATTTCTGATGAGAAATCCCATCATTTCTCTCTGGCTGCTTTCAATATATTTTCTTGGTCTTTACTTTTCTGAAGTTGGATTATGATGTGTCTTGGTATGGATTTATTTAGATCTATCAAGTTTGGAATTCTCACAAGATCTTTAATCTGTAGGTTTATGTCTTTTGCCAAATGGGGAGATTTTTCAGCCATTGCTTCTTTGAAGACTTTTTCAGTCCCACCCTCTTTCCTCCCTCTTTCTGAGAGTTTTTGTTACAGTTCACACATCTCTGAGTCACTCAGTTTTCAGTCTATTTTCTCTTTGTTGTTCAGATTAATTCCTATAGTTGTGTTTTCAAGTTCACTGATCTTTTCCTGTGTCCTCTCCATTCTGATGAGTTTTTTATTCTGA
Source organism: Colobus angolensis palliatus (assembly GCF_000951035.1). Classification (NCBI taxonomy): domain Eukaryota; kingdom Metazoa; phylum Chordata; class Mammalia; order Primates; family Cercopithecidae; genus Colobus; species Colobus angolensis. The sequence goes on along the minus strand of NW_012114489.1, from coordinate 3,217,526 downwards.
TTATTTGATTATTTCATTCTAAAATTTCCATTTGATTCTAGAACACATCCTGTATTCTTTTAACATAGGATATATTTCCTAGTTATACATTTGTTAGGCAGGGTTCGGTGGCTCACACCTGTAATCTCAACACTTTGGGAGGCCGAGGAGGGCAGATCACCTGAGGCCAGGAGTTCAAGACCAGCCTGGCCAACATAGCGAAACCCTGTCTCTAGTAAAAATACAAAAATTAGCCAGGTGTGGTGGTGAGTGCCTGTAATCCCAGCTACTCAGGAGCCTGAGGCAGGGGGAATTGCTTGAACCTGGGAAGTGGAGGTTGCAGTGAGCCAAGATCACACCACTGCACTCCAGCCTGGGAGAAAGAGTGAGACTCTGTCTCAAAAAAAAAAAAAAAAATGCATTTGTTGAGATCAAAAATAACAATCCCAACCACCAGGTCTCCTACAAAAGAAGTCTTATTTATTTTAGCCAAATGCACAGAATGGCACAATAGCAAATATGGTGGCATAGTTTCAACCGAAGATAGGTGCATCCAAGAATGAAAAAAAAAAAAAAAAAAAGTGAATAGTCCGCTGGCAAGGAGACACATAGATTTGTAGCCCTTGGTCATGAAGAAACCATGGAACTTCTTTATGTAAACTTGAGTGTTCCTTCAGGATTAAAAGGCTGCTACACAATTATTCACTGGTCAGTCCAAGCACCAGAGGCCTCCCCAATTGTCCAAAAGAGAAAAAGGCTAGAGGTATGACTTCAGGCATCTGAAGAAGTCTGGAATTTCACTGCCAGCACTGCATTTCTGTTGATATTATAAGCAGATGTGGGGGGTCAAAACTGATGTATCACCTGAGAAACAAGGATAAAATATAACCCTGAGCTTTATTTTATCTTATTTTATTTTTTGAGAAAGGGTTTCATTCTGCGGCCCAGGCTGGAGTGTAAAGGCATAGTCATAGCTCACTGCAGTTTTGAACTCCTGGGCTCAGGCAATCCTCCCACCTCAGCCTACCAAGTACCTGGGACTACAGGCATGCACCACCATGCCTGGCTAATTTTTTAAATTTTTTAGAGATGGGGTCTTGCTATGTTGCTCAGGCTTGTCTTAAACTCCTGGACTCAAGCGATCTTCCCACCTCGGCCCCCCAGAGTGCTGGGATTACAGGTATGAGCCACTGTATCTCACCTGTGCTTTATTTTATGCTGAAACCCCTTCCCATCATTGCTTACTAACCACATAAAATGAACTGGAGATGTTTCCTACAACTTCTAGTCTCTAGAACATTTTTTATAAGCTAAGTATTATCTGTTACTCTAAATCTTGATAGACCTCATTTGTAAAAACATCCAGGCCTGGGCCAGGCATGGTGGCTCATGCCTGTAATCCCAGCACTTTGGGAGGCCAAGGCAGGCAGATCACGAGGTCAGGAGATAGAGACCATCCTGGCTAACATGGTGAACCCCATCTCTACTAAAAATACAAAAAATTAGCCCAGCATGGTGGTGGGCACCTGTAGTCCAAGCTACTCAGGAGGCTGAGGCAGGAGAATGGCGTGAACTTGGGAGGTGGAGCTTGTAGTGAGCTGAGATGGCACCACTGCACTCCAGCCTGGGTGACAGAGCAAGACTCCATCTCAAAAAAAAAAAAAAATTACAAAAATTAGCTGGGCATGGTGGCGCATGCCTGTAATCCCAGCTACTCGGGAGGCTGAAGCAGGAGAATTGCTTGAACCCAGGAGGCAGAGGTTTCAGTGAGCTGAGATGGCGCCACTGCACTCTAGCCTGGCAACAGAGCGAGACTCCGCCTCAAAAAAAAAAAAAAAAAGAAAAAAAAAAAACGACAACAACAACAAAAACATCCAGGCCTGGTGTCAGTATTTGGTTTGGTGGGAAGGGTGGGCTATTGAGGAAAATTTTATGAGGAAATTTTTGGCTAATGAGTAAATTTCCTTGATGAGCATGGGTTTATTCATGTTTGGTATTTCAATTTTGATTTATATTTTTAAATAAAATTATTCATTTTGTCTAAGTTTTGAAATGTAATATCCCAATGTATGTATCTTTAATATATAAAGAGCTTCTAAAAGTAGAAAAGAAAAAATCCTACAACCCTAAATAATCTACATGATAAACCTAAACAGGGAGACTGCCTGCTAAAATAAAAGATTTAATAGGAGTCTCCTAACATAAACCAAAATATCCAAGATATGATTTCAAATCACTCATTACACAAAGAACTAGGAAAATCACAATTTGAGTGAAAGAAGACAATCAACAGATGCCAACATCAAGATGAATCAGATGTTGGAGTTTATCTGACAAGAATTTTAAAGCAGCCTTAATAACAGCTCTTTCAACAAACTGTTACGAATTCTCTTGAAACAAGTAAAAAAGTAGAAAATCTCAGCAAAGAAACAGGAGTTACAAAACAGAACCAAATGGAAATTATAGAACCAAAAAATACAATCATCAAAATGTAAAACTTAATAAATGGACTCAATAGCAGAATGGAGAAGACAAAAAAGAATCAGTTCACAATGAAAGTCACTGAATGTATACAACAGAGAGAACATAGACTAAAAGATTTAACAGAGCCTCAGGGACTTGTGGGATTATAACAGAAGACCCAATATTGCTATCACTGAAGTCCAAAAAGAGAAAAGTTCAAAAGAAGAACATCAGGTTGAAAAACTATTCTAAGAAATTACGGCTGAAAACTTCCCAAATTTGGAGAAATACATAAACCTACAGATTCAAGACTAAGCAAACCTCAAATAAAATAAATCCAAATAAATCTATGCTAAGACACATCATAATTAAACTTCTAAATACTAAAGAAAATAAATGATCTTGAAATCAGCCAAAGAGAAACACCTATAGGGGAAAATCAATTCACATGGCAGCAGATTTCTCATCTGAATCCAGAGAGGCCAAAAAGAAGTGGCCTAACATTTTTCAAATGCTAGAAGACAAGAAATGTAAATAGTGAATTAAATATCTGGTGAAACCATCCTTCAGGAGTGAAGGGGAAATCAAAACATTCTTAGATGAAGGAAGCTGAATTTGTCACTAGCAGACCTACCCTTGAAGAATGGCTAAAGGAGCTTCTCCAAAGAGAAAGAAAATGATGAAAGAAGGAATCTTAGAGCACTCAAAAGGAAGAAAGAACCACGGTGTATTAGTCCATTCTCATGCTGCTATAAAGAACTGCTCAAGACTGGGTAATTTATAAAGGAAAGAGGTTTAATTGACTCACAGTTCAGCATGGCTGCAGAGGCCTCAAGAAACTTACAATCATGGTAGAAGGCAAAGAGGAAGCAAGGCACCTTCTTCAGAAGGTGGCAGGAAGGAGAAGTGCCGAGTGAAGGGGGAAAAGTCCCTTATAAAACCATCAGATCTCATGAGAACTCACTCACACAGTCCCCCAAAATCTTAACTCATTCCAGCATTAACCCAAAAGTCCAAGTCCAAAGTCTCATCTGAGACAAGGCAAGTCCCTTTTGCCTATGAGCCTGTAAAATCAAAAGCAAGTCAGTTACTTCCTAGATATAATGTGGGTACAGGCATTGGGTAAATACACCCATTTTAAATGGGAGAAACTGGCTAAAACAAAGGGGCTACAGGCCCCATACAAGTCTGAAATCCAGCAGGGCAGTCAAATCTTAAAGCTCCAAAGTGATAATCTTTGACTCCCAGGTCACAGTGATGCAAGAAGTAGGCTCCCATGGCCTCAGGGAGCTCCAACCCTGTGGCTTTGCAGGGTACAGCCCCACTCCTGGTACCAATTTACTGTATTAGTCTGTTTACACATTGCTACAAAGAACTGCCTGAGAGTAGGTAATTTATAAAAGAAAGAGGTTTAATTGACTCACAGTTCAGCATGGCTGGGGAGGCCTCAGGAAACTCACAATCATGGTGGAAGGCAAAGGGAAGCAAGGCACCTTCTTCACAAGGTGACAGGAAGGAGAAGTGCAGAGTGAAGGTGAAAGAGCCCTTTATAAAACCATCAGATCTCATGAGAACTCACTGACTGTCAGGAGAACAGCATGGGGGAAACCACCCTCATGATTCAATTACCTCCACCTGGTCCCGCCCTTGACACATAAGGATTATTACAATTCAAGGTGAAATTTGGGTGGGGACACAAAGCCAAACCATATCACATGGAAACAGCAAAAATATGGGAAGATGGCTGGGCACAGTGGCTCACTCCTGTAATCCCAGCACTTTAGGAGGCCGAGGCAGGCAGATCACGAGGTCAAGAGTTTGAGACCAGCCTGGCCTACATGATGAAACTCCATCTCTACTCAAAATAAAAAAATTAGCCAGGCATTGTGTCACGCGCCTATAATCCCAGGTCCTCGGGAGGCTGACGCAGGAGAATTGCTTGAACCCGGGAGGCAGAGGTTGCAGTGAGCCAAAATGGTGCCACTGCACTCCAGCCTGGGTGACAGAGCAAGACTGTCTCAAAAATAAAAAGCGGGGGGGAGATTCAATAGTATATCCTTCTCATGAGTTTTATAAATAATAATTGATGATTGAAACAAAAATTACAATATCATTTAATACTCAAGAGAATGACAATTAAAAGTGGGAAAAGTAAAGGGATCTAAATGGAACAAAGCTTTCCATATATTCACTTGTTGATACAAGTAGAATGTGATGTCACATCTGTATATCCAGAGCCACCACTAAGAAAACTATACAAAAAGATACACACAAAAAACTTTATAAATAAAACAAGATGCAATCCTTGAAAATGTTCAAATAACCCACAGGAAGGCAAGAAAAAAGAAACAGAGGAATGAGAAACAGAAAAAACTAACAGCAACAAAATGTAAGACTTAAATCCTAGCATACAAATAATTATTTATATTTAACTATATTATTATATAGTTTATATAAATAAATATAAAATTATTTATATTTTAACTATAAATTTACACACTTTTTCTTTTTTTCCAAGATGGAAAAAAAGATGGGTGGGAGGAGGGAGAAGAGCAGAAAAAATTATTATTGGGTACTGGGCTTAATACCTGGGTGATGAAATAATCTGTACAACAAACCCCCATAACACGAGTTAATCTGTATAACAAACCTTCACATGTACCCCTGAACCTAAAATAAAAGTTGTTTTAAAAAAAAAAATAGGGCTGAAAGGGTGAATAGATAAATCCACAATTATAGTTGAAGAATTCAATACCCCCCTCTTATCAGCAATTGATAGAACTTCTAGATAGAAATCATCAAAGATATAGAAGATTTGAACGACACAATCAACATATACAGGTTGAATGTCCCTTATCCAAAAAGCTTGGGACCAGAAGTATTGTCAATTTCAGTTTTTTCTCAGATTCTAGATATTTGCATTATACTCACCAGTTGAGCATTCCAAATCCAAAAATCTGAAATCTGAAATGTTCCAATGAGCATTTCCTTTGAGCATGTTGGTGCTCAAACAGCTCGAGATTTTGGAGCATTTCAGATGTCAGATTTTTGGATTTAGGATGCTCGGTTGGTATAGAGCATTCCACCTAGCAACAGCAGAATACACTTTTTTTTCAAGTTCTCATGGAACATTCACCAAGACAGACTGTATTTTGAGCCTTAAAGCAAACCTCAACAAATTTCAAAGACTACACAGAGTGTACTCTCTGACAATAATGGAATCAAACTAGAAATCAATAACAAAGACAGGAAAATCTCTGAACACATGGAAATTAACAAACACACTTCTAAATAATCCATAAATCAAAGAGGAAGTCAAAAAGGAAATAAATTATACAAAGAACTGAATAAAAATGAAAATAAAACATAACCAAATAGGTAACATACAGCTAAAGAATTTCTGAAAGGATAATTTCTAGTACCAAGTGCTTACGTTAGAAAAGAGAAGAGGTCTCAAATTAATAATCTTAAGTTTTTATCTCAAGAAACTAAAAAAGTAGAACAAAATGAACCCAAAGCAAGCAGAGGATCAGATAAGATAAAAAGAGAAATCAACAAATTTAAAACAAAAAAAATAGAAAAAAAATCAATGAAACAAAAAGCTAGTTCTTCGAAAAATTCAGTAAAACTGCTAAACCTTTAGCAGGACTGACAAAAATAAAAATGGAGAAGATACACTTTACTAATGTCGAAAATGAAACGGGATATCACTAAAGATTCTGGAGCCAATAAACAGATAATAAGAGAATAATACGGACAACTTTATGCTCATGAATTCAAAAATTTAGAAAAGATGGACCATTTCCTAAAAAAACAAAAACTACCAAAACTCAGCTAAGATTAAATAGATAATCTAAATAGTCTCATGACCATCAAAAAAATTGAATTCATAATTTAAAAGCTCCCAAAAAAGAAATTTCCATACTCAGATGGTTTCACTGGAGAATTCTACCAAACTTTTAAAGAATTAAACCCAGTTCTACACAATCTTGTGCAAAAACTAAAAAATGAGGAATTACTTTCCAACTCATTTCATGAGACCAGTATTACCCTGATTCCAAAAGTAGACAAAGAAAATACAAAAAAAAGAAAACTACAGATCAATATCTCTTACGAATTTAAACACAAAAATTGTCCTGGGTTGGACTGGAACACAAAAAGGATATTTATGGAAAAGTCAGTGAAATCCAAACAAAGTCTGAGGTTTAGTTAATAGTTGAAAAAACTCTATTATACTACAAAAATGTCTATTAGGGGTTATTTTGACTATCTTTTTGTTTCAATTACATTTTGATAAGCTAATATATAATCATTTGATTATCAGTTCTTAGTATTTGTCAAGACTTGCTTGGTGGGCTAGCCTGCAGTAATTTTTTTGTGTTCATGTTTCCCCAAATGTACAGAATTATATATATATATATATAAATGTTATATATGTAATTATATATTATATATTTAATATATAATATGTTATATATAAAATATGTATTTCTGATATATATATCCATTAGATCTAGCTTGTAATTGTGTTGTTTAAATTGATTATGACCTGTTCACTTTTGTGTCTGCTTATTTGTTAGTGTTCAGAAGATATAATGTTCTCTTCTAATTGTGAAGTTTGTTAATATTTCTTGAAATTCTAATGACTTGTTCTTTACATATTTTGACAGTCTATTATTAGATATATACAGGATCTGGATTAGTATATATTCCTGATTAAATGTTGCCTCTATCATTGTGTAGTGATCTCTTTGGAATTTTTTTTCCTTTATGGTATCTTCTTTCTGATATTTATATTGCCGCACCACCCTTCTTCTGATTATTTGTCTGGTATAACTTATTTTATCCCTTTATTCAAAACCTTTTTGTGTCCTTATACTTTTGTTTTATCTCTTGCAAAGAATATTTAGCTGGATTTGGTATTTTATAATCCAACCTTTTGAACAGATTAGCTTAGTGCACTAAACTAATTATTGGTTTTGATTATTTGCAGTGTTGGATTCATTTCCACCATCACATATACATACATCTACTGGAGAGTCAGAGACAGGATGACTCACAGTTTGCTGAGTGCCTTCCTTGTCATCCTGAACAGTTTTTATTGTGTCATCAACCCAGACAGAAGTTCTTACCCTGAGCATCAGTCAGCTTCTGACTGTTAAAAACTTCATAGCTTAAAAGAGAACACATGTGCTTACAAAATGGAATTGAGAATTACCATGTTGACAACCCGGATGTTTAATGAAGCTAAGACACTGTTTTCAAGATAGAAGGTTCATGAGTGTGAATTTGAGTTTCTAAGTAATGAAGACAATTGAATACAGAGAAGATATTCGCTTTGATAAGTGAGAAGGAGAAACAAAGGGACATGCAACTCAAGATATTCCCTGCACTGCACTAGAAATGCAGGTTCCTACTCACAGAAACACTTAAATCTTCACACAGCCAGCATCTCTTCTTGTATTATGCATATAGACGAACTATAGAAATAACAATGTTCATGGCACTCCATAAGGTCCCCATTCCATTCTATGGCCTCTTACTCCCAGAAAGTGTTTTTCTTCCTGCTGTTTCAGAGGAAACTGACGCTAATGGAGATGAAATCCATCAACTCACTCCACTCCTCCAAATGTATTTATAGCCATATTCATCCTTATAACTCTAACCTACCTATCTCCTCTCCTTAAAAAGGTGAACCCTCAGCCAGGCACGGTAGCTCACGCCTGTAATCCTAGCACTTTGGGAGGCCAAGGTGGGTGGATCATCTGAGGTCAAGAATTCAAGACCAGCCTGGTCAACATGGTGAAACCCCGTCTCTACTGAAAAGACAAAAATTACCTGGGCATGGTGACAGGCGCCTGTAATTCCAGCTACTCGAGAGACTGAGGCAGGAGAATTGCTTGAACCCAGGAGGCGGAGGTTACAGTAAGCTGATATTGCGCCACTGCACTCCAGCCTGGGCAACAGAGCAAGACTCCATTTCTAGAAAAAAAAAAAAAAAAGGTAAACCCTCTATCTATATTGGTAAATTCCAACAGTTATGCGTCCTTCCCTTGAATTTTAAATCTCCACCTCTTTTCTGCCTCCTTCCGTTCAGGTTATAAGCATGTTCAAATTTCTTCCCATATTATAAATCAGTGGTTCTCAAAGGGTAGTCCAGGAACCCCTGCAAGGGTGAGGGTTCCTGAGGCCCTTTCTAGGGATCCGCAAGGTCTTCCCTTTACCAACCACACATGTAAGTGAGGCAAGATATTTCTTATTTACTTCAACAAAGAAAACATATTGCGACAGATCAAATGTAGGAGATATAAGAATACAGCTGGTCTTTTATTAAGTCAGACATTAAAGAAATTTGCAAAAATGCAAAACAATGTCGCTCTTCTAATTTTTTTGTTTAGAAAAATAGTTATTTTTCATTAAAGTATGCTATGATAAGAAGTAATGGAGTTATGATTGCTATTTAATCAAATATTTTTTAAATTTTTATATTAATATATAATATAATAAATATTGATAAATATAATCCCCACAAACAAAAGCTTTTTAGGGTCCTCAATAACGTTTTATGAGTAGAAAAAGGGTCCAGAGAGGTAAAGGATTGAGAACTGCCGCTATCAATAAATTCTTTTCTCAATCCTTCCATCAAAACAGGCTACTGCTCTTTTTTTTTTTCTTTTTTTTTTTTTTGAGATGGAGTCTCACCCTTGTCACCCAGGCTGAAGTGCAATGGTGCAATCTCTGCTCACTGCAACCTCTGCCTCCCAGGTTCAAGCGATTCTCCTGCTTCGGCGTCCCGAGTAGCTGGGATTACAGGCGCACGCCACCACACCTGGCTAATTTTTTATATTTTTTGATAGAGATGGGGTTTTACCATGTTGGCCAGGCTGGTCTCATGCTCTTTCCTGCCTCTGCCACCAACAAGGAGTCAACGCTCCCTGTTCCCATTTCCTCTGCTCCAATTATCTCTGCAATCCATCAGAATCCAACTTCTGCTTCCCATCACTCCACTGAAACCATTCTCAGCAAGGTCACTGGTGACTTCTTTTTTTAAGAATTTTTATTGTGTTATTTTATGATTACAAAAGCAATGCATGGTTGTTGTCGGACATTTGGAAAGTGCATATAAGCAAAAACAAAAAACAGTAATAAAAATCACCCCAATCTCACCACCAAGAGATAAGCACTGTTAGGAATCTGTCCCTCTAGGGTTTTCAATGCACTGTATTATGAAGATGATGTTAGAAAATACATATTTTTCTGGCCAGGTGCAGTGGCTCATACCTGTAATTCTAGCACTTTGGGAGGCTGAGATGGGAGGATCATTTGAGGCCAGGAGTTTGAGACCAGCCTGGTCAACAAAGCAAGGCCCCGTCTCTATTTAAAAATAATGATAAAAAAAAAAAAGTATAAAAGTTTTTTTTAAAAAAATACATATTTTTCTGAGTGGAGAAACTGAGTGGAGTGTATGTTTTACATATTGTTTTGAAACCTGCTTTTTTGCTGACTTGGTCACTGATGGCCTCCTAAGTACTAAATCCTATAAATTCTCATCAATCTTTAGTCTCCTTGGTCTCCCTGAATCACTTGGCATTGCCAACCATTCCATCCTTTTAGCTTCTCTTCTCCTTCATTCCACACAGCATCCTCTCTTCGTTCCTCTCTGATCTTTCTGTCCACTCCTTCCCAGTCTCCTTCACTCTTCCTACATGACCCCATTGTTTCTAAAGCTTTAACTGCCCTCTATATGTAGATGAATCCTGGATCTCTATTTCGAACCCCAATTTTCTGCTGAACTCAAAACCCAAATTTCTAACATCCCACTGGCCAACTCTACCTCTACATTTCACAGACTCTTCAAAACCAACATATCAAAACTAACATTTTCTGGCCAGGCACAGTGGCTGACACCTGTAATCCCAGCACTCTGAGAGGCCAGGGTGGGTGGATCACTTGAGGTCAGGAGTTCAAGACCAGTCTGGCCAACATGGCAAAACCCCATCTCTACTAAAAATACAAAATTAGCCAGGCATGGTGGTGCACAGCTGTAGTCCCAGCTACTCAGGAGGCTGAGGCAGGAGAATTGCTTGAACTCAGGAGGAACAGGTTGCAGTGAGCTGAGATCGTGCCACTGCATTCCAGCCTGGGCAACAGAGTGAGACTCCATCTAAAAAAAAAATAAAACTAACATTTTCTTATCCTTCTCCCAATCTCCTTCTTATTCTGGAATAACTCATTTCAATTGATAGTCCCATTTGCCTAAAACAGAAACATGAACTTCAAGGTCCACTCCACATTTTCTGTCAACCACACTAAACAATTCATTTTCAAATATAGTATCTCCAATGGTCTCTAGAGTCTGTCACCTCCTCACTCACACCACTGCTACTACTGTCATCAGTACTCAGCTTGTAACCATCTCCCTTCCTCTAGTCTCTCCTTCAAAGCCAACAAGAATGTGGAGTTAACTTTCTGAAATACAAATCTGATCATACTACTCCATCTTTCTATGGCTCCTCATTGCGTGAGGGCCCTCACTGTCTGGTTTCAAATCCCTCAAGTCCCACACACATACACATTCTGTGCTCCAACCACTAAAGCTACTTATCATTCCCCAAACATTCCATGCCATTTGACATACTTTGCGTTTCTGCCTGCTATTCTCTCTGCCCTTCCCCCATTCCCCACCCAACAAATTCCTCATCTTTAAAGACACCACTCAAATACCTTCACCTTTTGAAGCCTTCCATGAATCCTCAAGAGCTGTTGGTTGCTCCCTCATCTCTCCTCATAAGACTTAGCATCTCTGTCATAGCTTTTATTATACCATATTGGAATGGCCCATCTGCATATCTATGGTCATGTCAAGGGCTGAGATCTTGTATTAACCATCCTTATACCTCTACCCTCACCTATTGGACAGCTGTTGGATGGATGACTAAATATATACTAAACAAAATTTACTTTGTAGCCTTCCTACTTGATATAACATCCTATGAAGAAGCTACCAATCAAGTAAATATACTGCCAAGCATTGGTATTCACTTGTGTTCACAGAAGTAACATCTGTGGTGCAGAGAGAGTTAATCCTCTGGCAATTAGCACAGTTAGACACAACATAAGCAACCCCAAAAAGTAGTAAAGGAATGTTATTCCAGACAACACGCTAAATGAACTCTTACTGAATATTATCTAAAACTTACTCTCCATCTTAGACTTTGGACCTAGGCCTTTCCATCAATGAAATACAATGGAAATTGAGTAATTTTTTATAGTTCAATTTTTATTTTAGATACAGGGGATACATGTGCAGGTGTTACATGGGTATATTGCATGACCCTGAGGTTTGCGGTAAAAATGATCCTGTCACCCAGGTAATCAGCATATACCCAACAGGTAGTTCTTCAGACCTTTCCCCTCTCCCTCTGTCCCTCCTCTAGTAGTCTCCAGTGTTTTGTTGTTGTTGTTGCCATCTTTATGTCTGTGTGTACCCAATGCTTATCTCCCACTTATAAGTGGGGACATGGGCCGGGCGCGGTGGCACAAGCCTGTAATCCCAGCACTTTGGGAGGCCGAGACGGGCGGATCACGAGGTCAGGAGATCAAGACCATCCTGGCTAACACGGTGAAACCCCGTCTCTACTAAAAAAAATACACAAAACTAGCTGCGCGAGGTGGCGGGCGCCTGTAGTCCCAGCGACTCGGGAGGCTGAGGCGGGAGAATGGCGTAAACCCAGGAGGTGGAGCTTGCAGTGAGCCGAGATCGCGCCACTGCACTCCAGCCTGGGCGACCGAGAGAGATGCCATCTCAAAAAAATAAAAATAAAAAAAATAAGTGGGGACATGAGGTATTTGGTTTTCTGTTTCTGTATTAATTCTCTCAGGATTATGGCCTCCAGCTGTAACCATGTTGCTGTAAGGGACATGGTTTTACTCTTTTTGTGGCTGTGTAGTATTCCATGGTGTATATGTACCACATTTTCTTTTCCGATCCACCACTGATGGGCACGTGGGTTGATTTTATGTCTTTGCTACTGTGAATAGTGCTGTGGTGAACATATGAGAGCATGTGTCTTTTTGGTAGAACAGTTTATAGTCCTTTGGGTAGATGCCCAGTAATGGGATTGCTGGGTTGAATGATAGTTCTGTTTGAAGTCCTTTGAGAAACCAAAATTGAGTAATTTAGATAGAAAAACAGTAGCACTATCCAAAGGAAAAAAAAAAAAATCTGGCTTTTATTTGCTTTGTGACTGTAGTTACTGAATTTCTCTGTACCTCAGTTTCCTCATCTGTGAGATCAAGACAAACCTGACTTAGATTTTTTTTTTTTTCATTTAGAGAATATATGTAACAGAATGCAGTCTTCATCAACATAGAAATTCTTCAGCGTTTAAGAAAATTGGGCATTTGAAAATGTCTATCTTGGGTAGTTATGCAATTGGTCTGCTTTATTAAAGGTCATTTATTTATGACTCTTTTATCAAAGAGTAAATTCAATATGGAATCAAATATAAGGGAATAAAAAGAGTTAATGATCAAAATATAGTCTTAACACCAAGACTGGACTGTCAGCTAGGCCTAATCCTTTGCTAAGTAATAAAACTCATCTTTTCCTCACACACACAAAAATACCTCATAGTATATCCCACTCTTAAACCAAGAACACATTACCCAAGGACTAAAAAAATTCAAATATCCATTTAGGTCACTTAAGGAAGGTTGCAGAAACCTGTTCATTTAATGAATGCTGTTCACAGCTGTGCCCTGAGAAATGACCCCCAAACCTTCGGGTTATTTCAGTATTTCTGAACTCATCTGAAGTCTATTTCAGGTTTACATCCTGACCAGAAAATTATACACAGCCCATCCATGGATCTCAACAGGCTGTGCGGCAGCCTTCTAAGTCAATTTAGCTAATTTCTTTCACCACCCTTGGTGGTCTATGGGTAATTAAGAGGTTAACATAACAAAAGTGGAGAGAGTACACTCATGGTGGGAACCTATACAAAGGGTGACCTTTGAGCCTTCCACCTGTCGCTGCCCATTCTGGCCACACACCAGTTTTCTTTGTGAGTTACAAAAAAGTGTTTCAGGTTCTCAGCAAAGGTGGCCAACTGTACTGAAATCCTAAAATTTCCCAATAGGAAGGGATTGGGAGACTGCAGTGAAAATGGCTAATAAATATGAATTACCACAAATTGTGTGACCATATAAATTAAAGTAACTAAGAAACAATTCAAAAATGGGATTTCAGAAGAATGACTGTATTATATTTTTCTATTGAAACTTTCCTGTTTTTTTCACAACAGGAATAGGATTTACACACATACACACACACACACACACCCCACTCTTTTAGAATGAACTACATTTGACCAAAAGATGACATTGATTAAAACAAGTTTGAGGCCGAGCGCAGTGCCTCACACCTGTAATCTCAGCACTTTGGGAGGCCAAGGTGGGCGGATCACCTGAGGTCAGGAGATGGAGACCAAACTGGCCAACATGGTGAAACCCCACCTCTACTAAAAAGGCAAAAATTAGCTGGGCGTAGTGGCACACACCTGTAGTACCAGCTACTCGGGAGGCTGAGGCAGGAGAATTGCTTGAACCCGGGAGGCGGAGGTTGTAGTGAGCTGAGATCACACCACTGCACTCCAGCCTGGGTGACAAGAGCAAAACTCCATCTCAAAAAAAAGTTTGACGTCAATACATGCATTATTATTTTAGACCCAAATTCAAGTTGACTAGGGGTAGGGTTAGGGGGACAAAAATATGAAAATATTTTCCTGAAATCGCCTTTCTTAAGAGCACATATAGAGGAAAGAACATGTTTCTATTTGTCCACTTCTGGATCCAAGCTCTAATACAAACATATTTGAATAATGTATGCACATAATAGTATTTAATAGCAGCAAATTCACACACCTGCTGGTTTTCCTCCATGTGAAAGGAGGAATGTAAAGGTCAATTGGATGATTTCCCTTTAGGTAGTGCAACTAGACAGCTGCAGTTCAAATCCCAGTGCTATGTGATCCTGGCAAGTTATTTATTCTCTCCGTGCCTCAGTTATTTTCATATGAAAATGGAGTTAATAAAAAGAACTTACCTCATGGCTTTGTTATGAGGATCATATGAATCAATAGACAAAATGTATTTAGAAATGAGCTACGCACAAAGGAAGCTATTGTTATTGTTATTACCATTCTATTATTTAAGCTTTGAAAGATAGCCATAGATTTTGAAGTAATCAGCATGTAATCAATTTATCTGACAGGGGTTAGAATTTACTATCAGTTCACCAAGCTCTCACTTAACAGACATGAAAAAATGAGTGATATTTAAAAACCAGCAAAGAAATTGCCAGTTCTAAGCCCTCAACCAAGATCATGCTTATTTCTGAAAGCCCTCTGAGGAAAAAAAATTACCCACATATGTGTACGTAAAAGATGGCTGAAATTCTCTGCTACATCTTTCATGGTGGGGGAGTTTCTATGTCCCCTCCTCATGGAATCTTGGAATGGTCTGTGACTGCTTTGACCAGCAGAATACATTAGAAGTGACATTGTGCCAATTTTTTTACCCAGGCATTACAAGTCTAGCAGCTTCCACTTCTTGTCTCTTGGAATGCTCACCCTTGGGACACTGTCTCTGGAAATCCAACCATCACGGTGTGAGAAGTCCAAGCCACATAAAAAGACCATGTGTAGGCCGGCTACAGTGGCTCATGCCTGTAATCCCAGCACTTTAGGAGGCCAAGGTGGGTGGATCACAAGGTCAGGAGTTCGAAACCAGCCTGACCAACATGGTAAAAACCCATCTCTACTAAAAATACAAAATTATCTGGGCGTGGTGGTGCACACCTGTAATCCCAGCTACTTGGGAGGCTGAGGCAGGAGAATTGCTTGAACCTGGGAGGCGGAGGTTGCAGTGAGCCAAGATTATACCATTGCACTCCAGCCCGAGCAACAAGAGCAAAACTCTGTCTCAAAAAAGAAGAGATCGTGTGTAGGCACTTCAGATGACAATCCCAGCTCAGCTTCCAGCTGACAGTCAGCATCAACTGCATGCTGCATAACAAACAATCCAAAATTTCAGAGGCTTACAATAATAAAAACTTGTTTTTTTTGCTCACAGCTCTGAGGGTTACCTAGGGTATGTCTGCAGCTGCAGATAGACTGGGCTGCAGCTGGAGTCTAGGTCTGCTCCACATGTCTCTTCATTCTCTTTGGACTAGTGACTATTTGAGATATGCTCTTCTACTGGCAAGAAAGACAAGCCAAATCATCACGGACATTTAAAGGACATCAAGGCATCATCTCATTCACTGATATTCCATTGGCCAAAGCAAGTTCATGGCCAAACCAACATCAAGAGGGTAGAGAAAGGTACTCCACCTACTCTAGTAGGAGAAACTGCAAAGGAACATGATAAAGGGTACAGATGTAGAATTCTTTGTCAGGAAGGGAGGGAAGAACTGGTGACAGTTATCAATTTTTACTCCATTAAAAGTTTCACAGGACTGTTCCAAGACGGCTGTTCTAAGATGGCTGAATAGGAACAGCTCCCAGCGTGAGCGACGCAGAAGATGGGTGATTTCTGCATTTCCAACTGAGGTACCAGGTTAATCTCACTGGGACTGGTTGGACAGTGGGTACAGCCCATGGAGTGTGAGCCAAAGCAGGGCAGGGCATCGCCTCACCCAGGAAGTGCAAGGGGTCAGGGGATTTCCCTTTCCTAGCCAAGGGAAGCCATGACAGATAATACCTGGAAAATCGGGACACTCCAACCGTAACACTGTGCTTTTCCAATGGTCTTAGCAAACTGCACACCAGGGGATTATAACCCGTGCCTGGCTCGGTGGGTCCCACACCCACAGAGCCTTGCTCACTGCTAGGCCAGCAGTACAAAAATCAAACTGCAAGGTGGCAGCAAGGCTGGGGGAGGAGCGTACGCCATTGCTGAGGCTTGACTAGGTAAACAAAGCGGCCTGGAAGTTCAAACTGGGTGGAGCCCACTGCAGCTCAACAAGGCCTGTCTGAGAATGGACAGACTGCCTCCTCAAGTGGGTCCCTGACCCCCGAATAGCCTAACTGGGAGACACCTCCCAGTAGGGGCCAACTGACACCTCATAAAGTCAGGTGCCACTCTGAGATGAAGTTTCCAGAGGAAGGATCAGGCAGCAACATTTGCTGTTCTGCAATGTTTGCTGTTCTGCAGCCTCCACTGGTGATACTCAGGCAAACAGGGTCTGGAGTAGACCTCCTGCAAACTCCAACAGACCTGCAGCTGAGGGTCTTGACTGTTAGAAGGAAAACTAACAAACAGAAAGGAGTAGCATCAACATCAACAAAAAAGACATCCACACCAAAACCCCATCTGCAGGTCACAATGATCAAAGACCAAAGGTAGATAAAACCACAAAGACCAAAGGCAGATAAAACCACAAAGATGGGGAGAAACCAGAGCAGAAAAGCTGAAAATTCTAAAAACCAGAGCACCTCTTCACCTCCAGAGGAATGCAGCTCCTCACCAGCAACGCAACAAAGCTGGACAGAGAATGACTTTGACGAGTTGACAGAAGTAGGCTTCAGAAGATTGGTAATAACAAACTTCTCCAACCTAAAGGAGGATGTTCGAACCCATCACAAGGAAGTGAAAAACCTTGAAAAAAGATTAGACGAATGGCTAACTAGAATAAACAGCATAGAAAAGACCTTAAATGACTTGATGAAGCTGAAAACCATGGCACAAGAACTACGTGGTGCATGCACAAGCTTCAGTAACCAATTCGATCAAGTGGAAGAAAGGGTATCAGTGATTGAAGATCAAATTAATGAAATGAAGTGAGAAGAGAAGTTTAGAGAAAAAAGAGTAAAAAGAAATGAATAAAGCCTCCAAGAAATATGGGAATATGTGAAAAGACCAAATCTACGTCTGATTGGTTTACCTGAAAGTGACAGGGAAAATGGAACCAAGTTGGAAAACACTCTGCAGGATATTATCCAGGAGAACTTCCCCAACCTAGTAGGGCAGGCCAACATTCAAATTCAGGAAATACAGAGAACGCCACAAAGATACTCCTTGAGAAGAGCAACTCCAAGACACATAATTGTCAGATTCACCAAAGTTGAAATGAAGGAAAAAATGTTAAGGACAGCCAGAGAG
>NW_012114489.1:3198523-3199869 GCF_000951035.1 Colobus angolensis palliatus | reverse complement strand
CACCAAAGTTGAAATGAAGGAAAAAATGTTAAGGACAGCCAGAGAGAAAGGTCGGGTTACCCACAAAGGGAAGCCCATCAGACTAACAGCAGATTTCTCAGCAGAAACTCTACAAGCCAGAAGAGAGTGGGGGCCAATATTCAACATTCTTAAAGAAAAGAATTTTCAACCCAGAATTTCATAAAGAAAGGAATTCAACATTCTTAAAGAAAAGAATTTTCAATCCAGAATTTCATATCCAGCCAAACTAAGTTTCATAAGTGAAGGAGAAATAAAATTCTTCACAGACAAGCAAATGCTGAGAGATTTTGTTACCACCAGGGCTGCTCTACAAGAGGTCTTGAAGGACTAAATATGGAAAGGAACAACTGGTACCAGCCATTGCAAAAACATGCCAAAATGTTAAGACCATCGATGCTAGGAAGAAACTGCATCAACTAATGAGCAAAATAACCAGGTAACATCATAATGACAGAATCAAATTCACACATAACAATATTAACCTTAAATGTAAATGGGCTAAATGCCCAAATTAAAAGACACAGACTGGCAAATTGGATAAAGATTCAAGACCCATCAGTGTGCTGCATTCAGGAGACCCATCTCATGTGCAGAGACACACATAGGCTCAAAATAAAGGAATGGAGGAAGATCTACAAAGCAAATGGAAAACAAAACAAAACAAAAAGTAGGAGTAGCAATCCTAGTCTCTGATAAAACAGACTTTAAACCAAGATCAAAAGAGACAAAGAAAGCCATTACATAATGGTAAAGGGATCAATTCAACAAGAAGACCTAAATATCCTAAATACATATGCACCCAATACAGGAGCACCCAGATTCATAAAGCAAGTCCTTAGAGACCTACAAAGAGGCTTAGACTCCCACACAATAATAATGGGAGACTTCAACATCCCACTGTCAATATTAGACAGATCAACAAAACAGAAAGTTAACAAGGATATCCAGGACTTGAACTCAGCTCTGAACCAAGTGGACCTAACAGACATCTACAGAACTCTCCATCCCAAAACAACAGAATATACATTCTTCTTAGCACCACATCACACTTATTCCAAAATTGACCACATAGTTGGAAGTGAAGTACTCCTTAGCAAATGTAAAAGAACAGAAATTATAACAAACTGTCTCTCAGACCACAGGGCAATCAAACTAGAACTCAGGATTAAGAAACTCACTCAAAACTGCACAACTGCATGGAAACTGAACAATCTGCTCCTGAATGACTACTGGGTACATAACAAAATGAAGGCAGAAATAAAGATGTTCTTTGAAACCAATGAGAACAAAGACACGACATACCAGAATCTCTGGGACACATTTAA
>NW_012114489.1:3187603-3197117 GCF_000951035.1 Colobus angolensis palliatus | reverse complement strand
CTACCTGACTTCAAACTATACTACAAGGCTACAGTAACCAAAACAGCATGATACTGGTACCAAAACAGAGATGTGGACGAATGGAACAGAACAGAGCCCTCAGAAATGATACCACACATCTGCAACCATCTGGTCTTTGACAAACCTGACAAAAACAAGAAATGGGGAAAGAATTCCCTGTTTAATGAATGGTGCTGGGAAGACAGGCTGGCCAAGTGTAGAGAGCTGAAACTGGATCCCTTCCTTACACCTTACATAATAATTGATTCAGGATGGATTAAATACTTAAATGTTGGAGCTGGAACCATGGAAACCCTGGAGGAAGGCCTAGGCAGTGCTGTTTGGGACATGGGCATGGGCAAGGACTTCATGACTGGAGCACCAGAAGTGATGGCAACAGAGGCCAAAATAGACAAATGAGATCTAATTAAACTAAGGAGCTTCTGCACAGCAGAGGAGGCTACCATTGGAGTGGGTGGGCAACCTATAGAATGGGACAAAATTTTTGCAATCTACCCTTCTGACAAAGGGCTAATAGCCAGAATCTACAAAGAAGTTAAACAAATTTGCAAGAAAAAATCAAACAACCCCATCGGAAAGTGGGTGAGGGATATGAACAGACACTTCGTGGGAGAAGACATTTGTGCAGCCAACAGACACATGAAAGAATGCTCATCATCACAGGCCATCAGAGAGGTGTAAATCATGTCCACGGTGAGATTCCATCTCACACCAGTTAGAATGGCAATCATTGGAAAGTCAGGGGACAACAGGTGCTGGAGAGGATGTGGAGAAATAGGAACACTTTTACACTGTTGGTGGGAGTGTAAACTGGTTCGGCCATTGTGGAGGACAGTGTGGCGGTTCCTCAGGGGTCTGGAACTGGAAATATCATTTGACCCAGCGATCCCATCGCAGGGTATATGCCCAAAGGATTGTAAATCATGCTACTATAAGGACACGTGTGCACGTATGTTTGTTGCTGCACTGTTCACAGTGGCGGGGACTTGGAGCCAGTCCAGGTGTCCATCAATGACAGACTGGATTGGGAAGGTGCAGTGCATGTACACCATGGAATACTGTGCAGCCATGGAAAGGGATGGGTTCATATCCTTTGTAGGGACATGGATGAGGCTGGAGGCCGTCATTCTGAGCAAACTATCGCAGGGATGGAGAGCCAGGCACCACATGTTCTCACTCGTGGGTGGGAGTTGAACAGTGAGAACATTTGGATACAGGATGGGGAACATCACACACCGGGGCCTGTTGTGGGGTGGGGGGAGTGGGGAGGGATAGCACTGGGAGAACTGTCTGATGTGGAGGACAGGTTGGTGGGTGCAGCACACTGACATGGTGCATGTGTGCCTATGTGGCAGGCCTGCATGTTGTGCACATGTACCCTAGAGCTTGGAGTATAATGAGAAAAAAAAAAAGTTTCACAAATTTTTTTAATGTTCCATTGCACCTGAAGTTGCCCTGGAGCCACTAATTGTCATAATGTCACAAGATTATTAAATGCATTACTGGTTTTAAATGTTTTTATTCTATTATACTACTACCAAAAATCCACTGTAGAACACTTCTTCCCGTACTATACTTATGTAGTAATCATAAGCCATAATAACTAAGTTTTACATAGTGTCCTATATTTTATAACACACTTGCATGTATACTGTTTCATCTGTGACTGAAACAAACCCGTAAAGTGGGTAAAACAGGTTCCCCCACCACCTATCTACAGATTAGTGAATGCAAGTGACTTGGCCAAGATCATACCAGAAGTGAGGGGTAGGGTATTCAAGAGCCATGGTCTTTCTGTTCCCCTTGTCACTGTTAATTTCCAATTGCATGGCCCATTTCTGAGACAAGCAATGTGACCTAGTGGAATTTGACTTCATTGTTACTTTTCTCTCCACCACCCCAATCTGGATGACATGAGAACTTATTATTAATTCATAAGCCCTCTGCAAAAAATCTAGGATAACAATGGTGCCAGTAGGAGGATTAGTTGAAATCTGGGCTGCCGGCCAGATGCGGTGGCTCACGCCTGTAATCCCAGCACTTTGGGAGGCCGAGGTGGGTAGATCATTCAAGGTCAGGAGGTCGAGACCAGCCCGGCCAACATGGTGAAACGCTCACCTTTACTAAAAATACAAAAATTAGCCAGGCATGTTGCCGGCCTCTGTAGTCCCAGCTGCTCGAGAGGCTTAGGCAGGAGAATCACTTCAACCTGGGAGGCGGAGGCTGCAGTGAGCCAAGATCATGCCACTGCACTTCAGCCTGGGCGACAGAGCGAGACTCTGTCTCCGAAAAAAAAAAAACAAATCTGGGATGCCTAGATGGTGTCTACACACAACAATGATTTGATATTTGAATGAGTTGAATGGTAACCAACCAATTACTAACCAGCCCAGTTAATATTTCAGCCTGATATATAAGTAGTCTTGGCCTGAAGTAACAGGTGCTGCATTTTACTTTTGTTCTACTGTTGACAAGACTTTTTTGTGTGTGATCCATACTCTCATTGGCACCTATTTACTGCACCTGTCTTGCAACTGTAATATGAATAATAATAGACCAGGCATGCTGGCAAGTAAAAGCAGTAACGTGAGTTGTTCCAAAATAATGATGCTTTTTGTTAAGTTGGATCTGTATCAATACAAGAAAAAAGGAATCACGCGAATATAATTTTCAGCATAAAATGGCCCAAATAAGCTTGTAAGGATTCCCCAGAATCTCTCACTTGAATTTCCATCCAGTACAGTAGGATGCACTTGAGGGCTGCTTGAGAGGATGGGGTATCAGAGAAAGCCAGGTTTTCCCCTTCTCTGTATCTCCTCTTATCAACTGAAAACTCACCAAGTCTCATTCTCTGGCATGATCTACAATGAGTACTACGATTTAGTACTACATCTTCAATCTACCCTTGGAAGGTACCACCAATCTTGCCTGTTTATACAGGCCATACACTGTATGAACTCACAAAAGGCCAAAGCTGGAAATTACCTTAGGAGGGCCAATCCAACACCTTCCTCTATAGAAGAGGAGACAGAGGTCCAAAGAGGCAAAATCATTTGCCCAAGGTCCCACAGTGAGTTCTTGGCCTCTTGAGTCCCCAGCTGATGAAGGTTTTCCATGACTAATCTTAGTTTCATCATGCCATATAAGCCAGCTAATAAGAATAATAGAGGACAGGTAGTGAGTGATTAATGATTCAGGCACTGCTCTGAGTGCTTTATGTACGCTAAAGAATGAAAAGACAGTGGTGCAGGTACCCTGCCCAAAGGCGGTAGAACTGGAACCTAAATCCAAGTTGCCTGGCACAGAGTCCCATGCTTTCCCATCATTCTATCCTGCCTCTCTAAAACATTGTGGAACACCTCCTTGGCCCAGGAATTGTTCTAGAGACCAAGGATGCAACGAAGCGTAAGACATAGACTCTGTCCTCAACAATTTTTCATCCTTGTGGAAAAGACAGACCATAAATATGTAAACAACAGATGCATTTATTCAATAAATACTTTTCAAGTATAAGCTTCCTAGAGCTGCCATAACAAAGTATCAGAAAATGGGTGGCTTAAAACAACAGAAATTTATTTTCTCATAGTTCGGAGGCTAGAAGACTGACATCAAGGTGTCAGCAGGGCCATTCTCCCTCTGAGACTCTGCAGAATCCTTCCTTGTCTCTTCCTGGCTTTTGGCGCTGGCTGTCAATCCTTTGCATCCTTGGCTCACAGCCACATCACTCCAATCTCCACCTGTTGTCACATGGCATTTTCCTTTTATAAGGACACCAATCTTGTTGGATTAGGAGTCACCCTAGTAACCTCATCTTAATTCAATTACATCTACAGAGCCCCTATTTCCAAATAAGGTCACATTCACAGCTACCAGGGTTAACTACTTCAACATATCTTTTTGGGAGACACACTCAACCCATAACAAGTATCTACCACATGGCAGGCACTATTCTAAGCATTGTGGATACTGCAGTGAATAAAACAGATGAAAATCCCTACCACATAGACCATATATTCTGGAGACAGACAAGAAACAATAAATATGTTGGATAAATAAACAAATGCAGCTGGGCGCAGTGGCTCACGCCTGTAATCCCAGCACATTGGGAGGCTGAGGCGGGTAGATCACCTGAGGTCAGGAGTTTGAGACCACCCTGACCAACAAGGTGAAACCCCATCTCTACTAAAAATACAAACATTAGCTAGGCATGGTGGCAGGTGCCTGTAGTCCCAGCTACTCGGGAGGCTGAGACAGGAGAATTGCTTGAACCTGGGAAGCGAAGGTTGCAGTGAGCTGAGATCACGCCACTGCACTCCAGCTGGGTGATGGAGAGAGACTCCATCAAATAAATAAATACATACATATATACATACATAAACGCTATAGAATGTTAAAGAGGAATCAGCCAGTATAAAACCACAGGGTGTGGCAAGAGCCACAAGGCTCTGTTTCCTTCCTGGCTTATGCATGCACTTTTAACGTCCGCCATTAAAGATGTGCCTTAATCCTCAAGCAAGGCCCAATTAAGGTAATAGGCTGATTCCATCCACTTGCGCTGACAGGGAAAAGGAAATAACCTAGTTTTCTCACTGGCCTTTTTCCTTTGGATTCTAGTAGTGCATGTCAAGCCACACACCATTTTTGATGCTTCTTCTATGTGTAAAACAGTCCTCATTACCTGGCACATGGGTGTTTTAAATTCTGGTGTGCTCAAAGAACATCAAAGAGACCAATGTTGTGGGGGTAAAATGGGTGAGACATACAGCAGCAGGAGATATAGTCAGAAAGGTCATAGTGGGCCAGATCATGAGAGGCTTGCAGGTCATTTACAAATAGATATGGTTTGGATGTGTGTCCTCTCCAAATCTCATGTTGAAATGTGATCCCCAATGTTGGAGGTGGGGCCTAGCAGGAGGTATTAGATCATGTGGGTTGATCCCTCATGAATGGCTTAGCACCATCCCCTTGGCGATGAGTGAGTTCTTGCCCTGAGTTCATGCGAGGTCTGATTATTCAAAAGAGTGTGGCACCCTCCCCATCTCTCTCTCTCCCACTCTTGCCATGTGATGGGCCTGCTCCCCCTTCACCTTCCACCATGATTGTAAGCTTCTTGAGGCCATCACCAGGAGCAGATGTCAGCACCATGGTTTTTGTACAGCCTGCAGAACCATGAACCAATTAAACCCCTTTTCTTTATATATTACCCAGCCTCATATATTTCTTTATAGAAATGCAAAAACAGCCTGACAGAAAATTTGTAATGAGGAGAGGGGAGTTGCTATAAAGATACCTGAAGATACGGAAGCAGCATTGGAACTGGGTAATGGACAGAAGATGTAAGAGTTTGGAGAGCTAAGAAGAAGACAAGAAGATGAGGAAAAGTTTGGAACTTCTTAGAGACTTGTTAAGTGGTTGCGACCAAAGTGCTGGTAGAAATATGGACAGTGAAGGCCAGGCCAATAGGGTCTCAGACAGAAATGAGGAACTTATTGGGAACTGGGGCAAAGATCACCTGTGTTACACCTTAGCAAACAGCTTAGCTGCATTGTGTCCACATCCTAGGGATCTGTGGAAGTTTGAACTTAAGAGTGATGACTTAAGGTATCTGTTGGAAGAAATTACTAAGCAGCAACGCATTTAAGAAGCTGCATGGGGATAGACACAGTGGTTCATACCTGCAATCCCAACACTTTGGGAGGCCAAGGTGGAAGGATCACTTAAGCTCAGGAATTCAAGACCAGCCTGGGCAACCCACGGAGAACCTTGTCTCTAGAAAAAAATTAAAACTCAGCCAGGCATAGTGGTTAAGATGGGAGGATGGCTTGAGCCCAGGATGTTGAGGCTGCAGTGAGCCATGTTCATGCCACTGCACTCCAGCCTGGGCAACAGAGACCCCGTTTCAAGAAGAAAAAAAAAGATGCTGCATGGGTGCTTCTAACAACCTATGATCAGATGTGGAAGCAAAGGAATGACTTAAAGTTTGGGCTTATATTTGAAAGGGAAGCAAGGCATAAAGTTGGAAAATTTGCAGCCTAGCCACATGGCAGAGAAAGAAAAGGCATTTTCAGGGGAGGAATATAACTGGACTGTGGAGCAACCACTTGCTAGAGAGATTAGCATGACTAAAAGGGGTCCAAATGCTAACATGCAAGACAATGGGAAAGAGGCCTCAAAGGCATTTCAGAGCTCTTGAAGACAGCACCGCCCCCCCGCCCCGCCCATCATTGGCCCAGAGGAGAAAACCATTTCTAGGAGAAAAGAATGGTTTCAAGGGCCAGGCCCAGTCCTGTGTCCTGCTCAGCCTTAGGACACTGCTCCCCACATAATGGCTGCCCCAGCTCCAACCACAGTTCAAAGGGCCCCAGGTACAGCTTGGGCTGCCACTCCAGAGGGTGCAAGCCATAAACCTTGGTGGCTTCCACATGGTGTTAAGTCAGCAGGTGCACACAATGCAAGTGTGAAGGAGGCTTAGCAGCTCCCCACATTCCAGAGGACATATGGGAAAGCCTGGGTGCCCAGGCAGAAGCCTGTTGCAGGGGCAGAGCCCTCACAAAGAACTTCTGCTAGGGTAGTCTGGTAGGGTAATGTGGGGTTGGAGCCCCCACACAGACTCCCCACCAGGGCACTGCCTAGTGGAGCTGTGTGGAACTGCCTAGTGGAACCTTCCAGATTCCAGGAAGTGCCTAGTGGAACTGCCTAGTGGAACCTTCCAGATTCCAGAATGGTAGAGCCATGGGCAGCTTGCACTCTGAGCCTAGAAAAGCCACTCAATGCCAACCTGTGAGAGCAGCCATGGGGGCTGCACCCTGCAAGCACCACGATGGGGGATATGCAGTCAAATGAGATGATTTGGAGCCTTAAGATTTAATGCCTGTGCTGCTGGGTTTCACATTTGTGGGGAGCCTGTAGCCCCTTTCTAAAAGAAGGGAAGCAGAGCATAAAGTTTGGAAAATTTGCAACCTAGCCACGTGGCAGAGAAAGAAAGGGCATTTTCAGGGGAGGACTACAACTGAACTGTAGATTAAAAATCAATTTTTCCCTTTTAGAATGGTAATGTTTACCCAATGCCTGAACCACCATTGTATCCTGGAAGTAAACAACTTGTTTTAACTTTACAGGCTCATAATTGGAAGGAGATGAATTTCAGATGAGACTTCAGACTTTGAAATTGATGCCAGAATGAGTTAAGGCTTGGGGGGCTATTGGCAGGGGATGATTGTATTTTGCAATATGAGAAGGACATGAGATTTGGGAGGCCAGGAGTGGAATAATATGGTTTGGATGTTTTGTCCCCTCCAAATCTCATGTCAAAATGTAATCCCCAGTGTTGGAGATGGGGCCTGGTGGGAGGTGTTTGGATCATGGGGGCAGATCCCTTGTGAATGGCTTAGCACCATCCCCTTGGTGATGAGTGAGTTCTTGCTCTGAGTTCACGGGAGATCTGGTTGTCTAAAAAGACTGTGGCACCCCCACCCTCTTGCTCCCCCACTCTCCCTGTGATGAACCTGCTCCCCCTTTTCCTTCTACCAGGATTGTAAGTTTTCTGAGGCCTCCCTAGAAGCAGATGCCAGTGCTACGCTTCCTGTACAGCCTGCAGAACTATGAGCCAAGTAAACCTCTTTTCTTCATAAATTACCCAGCCTCAGGTAATTCTTTATAGCAACACAAGAATGGACTAACACACAAACATTTCATCTTTCACTCTGAGAGGAATGGAAACCCATGTAATCTGACTTCTGTCTCAAAAGGATGCTTCTGCCTGATTGTTGAGAAAAGGCCAGTGAGGGTAGAATAATGTGGAGCAAGTGCGGAGACTGCCATGGCCATCCTAGTGCCAGATGATGGTGGCTTAGATCAGGGAGGTAAGAGTGGAGGGGTGAGAAGCAGTCAGATTCTGGATATATCCTGAAGGTAAATAAAGTAATTTCAGGGGGTTATAAATGCTATAAGGAAAATAAAAATAAGACAATGAGAAACAGAAGAGTGAGAGGATGCCTCTTTATACTGAGTGATAAGGGGAGGCCACTCTAAAGAGGTCATACTGGGACATGATAGCTCACACTTGTAATCCCAGCACTTTGGGAGGCCAAGGTGGGAGGAGTGCTTGAAGCCAGGAGTTCCAGACCAGCCTGGGCAACAAAGCAAGACCGCATCATTACAAAAAATTAAAAAAATAGAAACTTAGCTGGGCATGGTGGCAGGCACCTGTAGTTCCAAATATTTGGGAGGCTGAGACCAAAGGCTTGCTTGAGCCCAGGAGCTTGAGGTTACAGTGAGCTATGATCGTGCCACTGCACTCCAGCCTGCACAACAGAGTAAGACCCTGTCTCCTAAAAACAAAAACAAAAAACAAAGAGGTGGGCCGGGCGTGGTGGCTCACACCTGTAATCCCAGCACTTTGGGAGGCCAAAGCGGGTAGATTACTTGAGGTCAGAAGTTTGAGACCACCCTAGCCAACATGGTGAAACCCCGTCTCTACCAAAAATATAAAAATTATCTGGGTGTAGTGGCACACACCTGTAATCCCAGATACTCGGGAGACTGAGGCACAAGAATCACTTGAACCTGGGAGGCAGAGTTTGCAGTGAGTGGAGATAGTGCCACTGCACTCCAACTTGGTTGACAGAGCAAGACTCTGTCTCAAAAAAACAAAACTAACAAAACAAAACAAAGAGGTCATACCGGGGAAAAACTATTCAAGGAAAGAAACAGTACCCAATACGAGAATCTTGGCAGGACAAAAAAAGGCAAAGTAGTGGGGTGCAATGAACATGGGAGAAAAATGTTTGAGATGAGGTCATAGAGGCAGGCAGGGCCACAGCAAGTTACTGAGAATGTATGCTAACTGCAGTGAAAAGCCATAGCAAGGATTGAGGCAGCGAAATTGTGTACCCTCATATGCTCTTTTAAAAGATCATTCAAGTTCATAGAGACAAAAAGTGGAATATTGGTTACCCGGATCTGGGAGGAGTGGGCAATCAGCAGTTACTATTTGATAGATACAGAGTTTCAGTTTTACAAGATAGAAAAGTTCTCAAGATGGATGGTGGTGATGGATGCACAATACTGTGAATGCACTTAATACCAAGTCATACACTTAAAAATGGTCAAATGGTAAATTTTATGTTATTTATAGTTTATTATAATAAAATATATATTTGATGTAATATTTTTAAAATGAATAAAAAGATCGTTCTGAGTGCTGGGTAGAATATGAACTGTAGGAGACGAAAGGAAGTAAGTGGTCAGGTAAAACCCAGCCCTGTTGCTGAATTCTGTGCATTGATGGTCTCCTCTCTCTTCTCTCCCTCTTCGTTGTAATATTCTGAGATAATTTTACAAAGACCTTTCTGCCCTCTTCAGATGTTCCAGTGAAAAATTTTAAATGTCAAAATGACAAAGTCTTTTTTTTTTTTTTTTTTTGAGACGGAGTCTGGCTCTGTTGCCCAGGCTGGAGTGCAGTGGCCAGGTCTCAGCTCACTGCAAGCTCCGC